>NW_026020221.1:9272573-9539583 GCF_900185275.1 Solanum verrucosum | reverse complement strand
TTGTCACTCATAATGGAAAGTTGCTTCCGGTAGAGACCCAAAATTTCCGAATGCAAAATTGAAACCGGGAAACTTAAAGAAAAAAACCCACATGCTTTCTGGTAGGTGTGGTTTGATTGTGGTGGAGTTCGCTCCTCTGCTCGCGTCCTAAGAGTTTGGCACTCCTCTTTGTACTATGTCCCAGTTCGCTGCTAAGTAAAAGTTCCACGTTGTGCCGCATCATTTTTTTATGCCGTCCGCACATGTGGTTTGATTTGAGTATTCATCCTCTCGGATGCTCTTGTCAAAGACTGACATAAAACTCATTAGTGTAAAATATAATTCAAATGGAGAGATAGTGTCATTTACTATGTTGGCACTTAATTGTTCTCCTTGAATATTTAACGTCAACTTCTTTCAGTCTGACGTAAAGCAACTAAAGCATGTGTCTCATATTTGCGACATGACTCTTCACTGTACTCTTCTTTTAATATTGAAGTAGCGAAATAGACTAATGTAATATGTTGATGGTTCTCTTGGTGGTTGAATATGAACCCCCTCTTGGCGGTCTGAATGTGATGGCCCTCTCGGCGGTATGAATATGAATGGCCCTTTCAGCGATTTAATATGAATGGCCCTCTTGGCAGTTTGAATATGAATGGCCCTCTCGGCAATATGAATATGAATGGCCCTCTCGGCAATTTAATATGTGATGGCCCTCTCAGCATTTTGAATATGCAATGGCCCTCTCGACAATATAAATATGAATGGCCCTCTCGGCAATTTAATATGTGATGGCCCTCTCAGCATTTTGAATATGCAATGGCCCTCTCGACAATATAAATATGAATGGCCCTCTCGGCAATTTAAATATGAATGGCTCTCTCGGCAATTTAAATATGAATGTCCCTCTCGGCAATTTGAATATAAATAGCCTTCTCGGCAATTTGAATATGAATGGCCTTCTTGGCAATTTGAATATGAATGGCCTTCTTGGCAATTTGAATATGAATGGCCCTCTTGGCAATATAAATATGAATGGCCCTCTCGGCAGTTTAAATATAAATGGCCCTTTCGGCAATTTGAATATAAATAGCCTTCTCGGCAATTTCAATATAAATGGCCCTCTTGGCAATATAAATATGAATGGCCCTCTCGGCAATTTAAATATGAATGGCCCTCTCGGCAATTTGAATATAAATAGCCTTCTCGGCAATTTGAATATGAATGGCCTTCTTGGCAATTTGAATATGAAATGACTATGAACGTCGTCTTTCATCAATATTTGATATGATGATAGGTACTTTTTCATAACATCATTTTCATCAGTATCTTGCAACCTTAAGTGGTAGATACTCTTCTTTAATTTGTCAAATACCTTTTTGATCCAATGAAGATGTTACACTCACTAATAGATATTCGTTAGATATGTTCTCTTGAACTGGTTGGTTGGTAAACATAGTTCATTTGATGATCTCATTATACCCTGCATCCACAAAAACATGTTAGTTTTGGAACACTGATCTGTGTTGAAGTCGCCTGGCTCCTGGTCTTGTTATCTCTGGAACTTTGTCTGGTAGTCCATTGAATTGCAAGTAGACAAAAGACAAGATCATATTAAAACATTTGCTACGTATGAAGTTTTTGAAAAATAGTTTTAAAGAAAATCTCTGCCAATTAATTGTCACGACATGCACGACCACGAACAAAACTCTTTGTCTCAGAATTTGATATGACAGGTAGCTTGCTGGCACTTAAAACCGTTTAAGAACACGTCAATTCGAGGCGATTGAAGTTGACTTCGAAGGTCCGAGTATCCTTGATGGAATTTTTGAGGTCCCTTCTCAAAAATTTTGTCCCAGTTAGATATTTCAAAAACAAATCTGATGATGATCACGGGAGTCTTGAATTTGAGATCTTCTCACAATTATTCCAGTTGCACATTTCGATATGATCCTTGACTCTTGTTTGTAGGAAATGACTCTTCTTGTGGAATTTTTGAGGTCCTCTCAAAAATTTTGTCCCAGTTTCCATTGTGAGGGGAAATGGAAATCTTATTGGGAATATGACCGAACCCTTGTGGCGCCTACGTATCCCGTTGAGGCAGGAATCAGGTCAAACGTAGTTCCCACTCGAGAAGTGACAAAAAAGAAAATTTTATAAGGAAATGACCGAGGCCGACATAGGCCGCCTACGTATCTCATTCTCGAGAATTCAGGTCGAACGTAGTTCAAGTACTAAGAAAACATTACAAATTGATGAATGGGTGACCGAGGCCGACATAGGCCGCCTATGTATCTCATTTTTGAGAATTCAGGTCAGACGTAGTTCATTGCAAGAGGGATAAAATCTAAAACGACGCGATTACAAGCAAAATAGAACGATTACAAGGAAATGACAAGAAAATACAAACTGAAGTTTCACACATAGTATCTCTTAACGGCATCTGAATTGATAGCTTTGCGCCACACCTAACCGGTCCATCTCCGCTAGAACCAAAGCTCCTCTTGATAGTACCTTGTGGACAACATACGCTCCTTGCCAGTTAGGTGCAAACTTTCCTTTGTATTCGTCTTGATGAGGGAAAATGCGTTTCAACACCAATTGGCCTACCTCAAATGTTCGAACTCTTACTTTCTTATTGAAAGCACGAGTCATTCTCTGTTGATACAGCTGGCCATGACAAACGGCACTCATTCTTTTCTCATCAATCAATGCCAATTGCTCATATCGGTCACGAATCCATTCGGCATCGCTCAATCCAGCTTCCTGAATAATCCTTAAAGATGGTATCTCAACTTCAGCTGGTATCACTGCTTCTGTTCCGTATACCAATAGGTAAGGAGTTGCTCCAGTGGAGGTTCGGATTGTGGTGCGGTAGCCTAGCAAAGCATAAGGCAAATTTTCATGCCAACATTTGTAGTTGTCAATCATCTTTCTCAGTATCCTCTTGATATTCTTATTAGCAGCTTCCACAGCTCCATTCATTTGAGGACGATATGCAGTTGAATTACGGTGGGTAATTTTGAATTGTTCACATATCTCTTTCATCAAGTGACTATTCAGATTTGCTCCATTGTCTGTGATGATAGACTCTGGAACTCCAAAACGACATATCAAATTGTTGCGAACAAAATCGGCCACAACTTTCTTTGTCACAGCTTTGTAGGAAGCAGCTTCGACCCACTTTGTGAAGTAATCAATGGCGACCAAAATGAACCTATGACCATTGGAAGCAGCAGGCTCAATCGGTCCAATAACATCCATGCCCCAGGCTGCAAATGGCCAAGGGGAACTCATCGCATTAAGCTCGTAGGGTAGTACTTTGATCAGATCTCCGTGTACCTGACATTTATGACATTTTTGGACAA
This sequence comes from Solanum verrucosum, assembly GCF_900185275.1. Lineage (NCBI taxonomy): Eukaryota > Viridiplantae > Streptophyta > Magnoliopsida > Solanales > Solanaceae > Solanum > Solanum verrucosum. Next base: position 9,536,233 of record NW_026020221.1, on the reverse strand, counting down.
ACCGACCACAATCATTTTCCATAGTCATCCAGAAGTATCCTGCCCTTAAGATTTTCTTTGCTAATGTAAACCCATTCATGTGCGTCCCACACACTCCAGCGTGCACTTCTTCAAGCAATTTTGTGGCTTCTACAGCATCCACACATCTCAGTAATCCCAGATCAGGTGTCCTCTTATAAAGAACTTCTCCATTCAAGAAGAAGTTGTTTGTCATTCTTCGGATTGTTTTCTTTTGAATACTTGTTGCTTTTTCCGGATATTCGCCAGCTTCTAAGTACTTTTTTACATCGGTATACCATGGATTCCCATCCCATTCTGCTTCCACATGTGAACAATGTGCTGGTTGTTCTTTTAAAACTATCTCAAGTGGATCGATATAACTTTTTCTGGGTGTTGTATCAGGACGATATGGTTGCAAGGGCATCAGCAAGCTCGTTTTGTATTCTCGGTGTGTGTCTGAACTCGGTCTTCCTAAATCTTTTGCATAATCTCTGCACCAATTGTACGTATGGTAAGATTTTAGGATTCTTCACCGCCCATTCTCCTTGAACTTAATGAATCAACAAGTCTGAATCACCAATTATCAGTAATTCTTGAACATTCATGTCAAGAGCCATTCTAATGCCAAGAATACACGCTTCATACTCAGCCATGTTATTAGTGCATCGGAATCTAAGCTTTGCTGTTGCTGGATAATGTTGCCCCGATTCAGATATCAACACTGCTCCAATTCCTGATCCTATAGAGTTTACTGCTCCATCAAAGAACATTTTCCACCCAGGATATGATTCTGATATGTCTTCCCCTACAAACAATACTTCTTCATCTGGGAAATATGTTCTAAGTGGTTCATATCCTTCATCTACTGGGTTTTCAGCAAGGTGATCTGCCAAAGCTTGTCCCTTGATTGCTTTCTGAGTCATGTACACAATATCGAACTCACTCAACAACATTTGCCACTTTGCTAGCTTTCCTGTGGGCATTGCTTTTGAAATATGTACTTGAGCGGGTCCATCCTCGAAATGAGATGTGTTGTATAAGCTGATAGATAATGTCTCAATTTCTGAGCAACCCAAGTCAAAGCACAACAAGTTCTCTCTAAAAGGGTGTAACGGGCCTCATATGACGTGAACTTCTTGCTCAAATAGTATATAGCTTTCTCCTTTCTTCCGGTCTCATCATGTTGTCCCAACACACACCCGAATGCATTGTCAGAGACGGATAAATACAATAGCAAAGGACTGCCTGCACGTGGTGGCACCAACACTGGTGGATTTGAAAGGTAACTCTTGATGGTGTCAAAAGCCTTCTGACATTCTTCGGTCCATTTGGTTGGCGCATCTTTTCGTAGTAACTTGAATATGGGTTCACATATCACCGTCGATTGAGCTATGAATCGACTGATGTAATTCAGTCTCCCCAGAAAACTCATTACTTCTTCTTAGTCTTTGGAGGAGGTAAGTCTTGAATTGCCTTGATCTTGGAAGGGTCAAGCTCGATACCTCTTCTGCTAACTATGAATCCGAGTAACTTTCCCTGCAGGCACTCCAAATGCACATTTGGCTGGATTCAACTTCAAATCATACCTACGTAACCTGTTAAATAACTTTTCCAAGTGTGTCAGGTGATTCGAACTCTCGCGGGATTTTATGATGACATCGTCCACATACACCTCAATTTCTTTGTGGATCATATCATGGAAAATGGTGGTCATAGCTCTCATATAGGTGGCTCCAGCATTCTTGAGGCCGAACGGCATCACTCGATAATGGTAGACTCCCCAAGGTGTGATGAATGCTGTTTTTTCTGCATCTTCTTCATCCATTAGAATCTGGTGGTATCCCGCAAACAATCTACAAAAGATTGCAGCTCATGCTTAGCGCAATTATCGATGAGTATGTGGATGTTTGGCAAAGGGAAATTATCTTTCGGACTTGCTTTTTAAGATCCCGATAATCCGCGCATATCCTGATTTTTCCATCTTTCTTTGCCACTGGAACAATGTTAGCCAACCAAGTGGGATACTTGGTCACTTCAACGACTTTTGATTCGATCTGCTTCATGACCTCCTCTTTTATCCTTAAACTCAGATCGGGCTTGAACTTTCTGGTTTTCTGTTTTACTGGGCAGTACTCTGAATTGATAGGCAGCTTATGGGAAACAATATCAGTGCTTAACCCTGGCATATCATCATAAGCCCAGGCAAACACATCGATGTATTGTCTGAGCAGTTTGACCAATTCTTCTCTTTCTGTTGCTGCCAAATGAACACTGACTCGGGTTTCTCTGATCGACTCGTCATCTCCCAAGTTTACTGTCTCTGTTTCATCTAGGTTGGGCTTTTTATCGTCTTCAAGTTGCCTCAAGTCCTCGGTAAGGTGTTCAGGCATCATAGTTTCCTCATCATATTCTTCACACTCATCGTCATCGACCTTACTTGGTTCGCCGTGTTCGTGACATGTCATGACATTGGCAGGTTTAGATTCATTTTTACTGAAAAGAACAACAAATCAACCATGTTAGATGGAAAGAGTTTAAATGTATTTGTTGCAGAATAATTCGCAATGACAAGATAATCAATTTAAACTAAACGAGGCTTTCATTGGAATTTTAAAAGGCGTACAAACTTTGGTCATGACTCATGAGTCATTTCCTTTTTAAACATTACGATGAAAAATAAAGTGACATAAATGGTGGTTTCGGGCCTCGTCCGAACAACACCGATTTTCAAAAATAAACTTCAAATCTTGTCTTTGTCTACCAAGCCATTCGATGGATCATAAGTGGAGTGGCCATCCAATTCTGCAGCGTCTCTCCAGGTCCGGCATCTCGGATGGTAGGTGTTGTTGTGCATTCTGTCGAGATCACAGCACAATCTTCTTCATCAAACAATCTTCCCATCCCTTCCACTAGATCATCAATCTCAGGCTCTAAAGCTTTCGCAACAAATGACTGGTACAATACTGGAATAGGCTTCGGTATATCACAGTCATGTTTCTTCCTTGTTTCTGCTTCAAACAATTCTTCCTCTGTTGGGGCATAACCGATACCGAATCGAAAATTTTGAATGGTATAGGAAGAGGTTCGGATATGCCATCCAAATTCTTGCATAACCCACGCCCAGGTTCAAAACCACTTCTCAGCATAGTTGTGGCTAGCATTTTATACATTGCGGCATTGGTACTTGCAATGTCGTATCTTCAAAAGTAGCATTCATTATCTCCACCATGTGAAAGTCAGTTTTCTGAGAAGACTCTTCGATAACTGGAATGGAGAAACCAGGGTACCTACAGTCACTCCCTTCACCATGGATGACAATTTCATGGTCCTCCCAAATGAACTTCAAAAGTTGATGCAATGTGGATGGAACTGCTCCAACAGCATGGATCCATGGTCTTCCTAGCAATAAGTTGTAACTTGTAGATATACCCATCACCTGGAATTCAGTGACAAATTCTGCAGGCCCCATTTGGATACACAAGTCTACTTTCCCCATGGTCTCTCTTTGCGAACCATCAAACGCCCTTACATTCATGCGGCTTTGACGGATTTTCCCTACATCATAATTTAGCTGAGTCAGGGTTGATAATGGGCAGATATTGAGCCCTGAGCCATTATCAATCAATACTCGAGCTACAAACTTATCCCTGCATTTGACGGTGATATACAAGGCACGGTTGTGCATAACCCCTTCGAGTGGCAACTCTTCTTCTCGAAAGAGATTTGATGACACCCAATGACATGACTTACCATGGCGGCCAGATTTTACCATTTGTTCCTGTCGGCACGTATGCTTCATCAAGTACCTTCAACAGTGCTTTTCGATGGTACTCAGAACTCATTAATAGAGCCCAAACAGAAATTTGAGCGGGAGTCTTCTCCAAATGCTTGACAATGGAATACTCCTTAGGCTGCATTCTTTGCCAAAACTCTTCAGCCTCACCCTCTGTGATCGGCCTTTTCTGGTTCTCCTTTCTTCGTGTCTCCTGAGTTAGTTCTTCTGGAATGTAGCATCTTCCAGAGCGTGTCATCCCTTGTGCGGTGGCCGCCTGGACAACAACCTTTCTTCGAATGCTCATGTTTTTTTCCTTCACCAAAGCAAATGCCTGATGAGGTGCAGTTATTACAACAAACTCTGGCGGGCCTTTATGGTCAATGAGGCCACTGTTGGTATAAGTGAGTTGACAACGCTTCACCGATAGTCCCATTAGCAAGCCAATCTTCGTCTCTTTCAATCATGTTGATGGTAGCTCCTCCATGATTGGCAATGGGTTAAGGTTCACATTGGGGGCAGGGGCTTGGAGAGTGATGACCCTGTTATCGATCAAGTCTTGAATCTTATGTTTCAGATTGATACATCCTTCTGTATCATGTCCTGCCCCTCCAGAATGGTACGCACAACGTTGATCTGCTCGGAAGAACTTTGTTGTGGGATTAATTGCCCTTGCGTCTACTGGTTGGATCAATCCTGCCGCTTTAGACGCTCAAAGAGTTGGGTACGTGTTTCTGCCAAAGGAGTAAAAACTCTGGGAGGCTTTCTTCGAGGTTAGGCGGGGAAGATTGTTGGCATTTGGGTTGTTTTGTCCGGGATTTTGGTAGACTGGTGCATTGGCTTGGTGATTTGGTAGTATATTTTGGTAGGTTAGTGGTTGATTTTGGTAGATGGGCGGTGGTGCTTGGTAGTTCTGTTGTGCATAGTAGATTGGGATTGGAGCTTGTGGAGATGATGGGTAAATATTTGAGGTGGGGAATCGGTTGGAGTTTCCAAAGGCAGAACCAGACCCAAAATACCCTTGCGGCCTTGGCCTCGGGCTAAAAGATACAGCAGACACGTCCTCTTTCTTTTTCCTAGCGAATCCTGTGGCCATGGATGGTGAGGATTTGTTGGCGGCATGCAAGGCAGTGAGACTTGTAACCTTTCCAGACTTGAGGCCATCTTCTATTGCCTCTCCCATTCTGATCAGCTCCGAAAACTTCTGTCCCATCATAGGCAACATCCTTTCATAATACTCGGGCTCCTGAGCTCGAATAAAAGCAGAGGTTATTTCATTTTCGGTCATCACGGGTTGTACCTTTGCAGCTTCTTTCCTCCAGCGGCACGCATATTCACGATAGTCCTCCGTGGACTTTTGCTTGATTTTTTCCAAATAATATCTGTCAGGGACAGCTTCGACATTAAACTGGAATCTCTCCAAGAAATCTTTGGCCAGAGCCCCCCATGTAGACCACTGACGGAGTTCTTGAGATGTGAACCATTCTAACGCCTCCCCGCTGAGGCTTCGACTAAACAACCTCATAATCAATGCATCATTTTTCCCGATACCCACGAGTTTATCACAATAAGCTCGTAGGTGAGCCATAGGGTTCCCAATACCATTGAAGGTTTCAAATATTGGAATTTTGTAACCTTCGGGTATTTCCAAGTCAGGGTGCATGCAAAGGTCCTCATACTCAAGTCCTGTTATCTTCCTCGAAGATTGGACACTTTTTACTGCCTCGGAGATGGCATCCTTCATGATATTCATTTCTTGTTCACGTTTTTCTTCTCTCAACCTCCACTCCTTCTCCATTTCTTCATAGTGATCCAGCTCCGGCTGAACGGGAAAGCTAGGACATGGTTCAGGGATTGTATAGGCTGGTGGAGTTTGGAATGTTACGGAAGGGTATACAGGCTGGCTAGGCAAAACACGTGGATTATCAGTAGCTGGGGTGGGATTTGGTAGGTTGGTGTGAAGTTTTGGGAGTGATTAGTGTTAAGTGCTTGGTTCTGATTTGGTAATGGTGGTGGTGTTTGGTAGGAAGTGCTGGCGTAAGGAGCATTGGATACAGTTAAATCAATGGTATGAGGATTAGGGGTGGAAGTGATTGGTCCTGTGGTATGGGTAGGGAAATGATTGGGTAATGGGGAACTTAGTGATGGAAAAGGAGGAGGCGGTCTTCTAGTTTCAAGGGGGGGTTCATTCGATGCAATGGCCAGTTTGGCCAGATCTTTGGTCTGTTGAAGCTCTTCCTGCATGTCTGCAATTCGTTGCATTAACTGAGAGATCAACTCACTCTGATCAGCGAGTTCAACATTTCTGATAGTCACATCCACTATTCCTATTTCTTCAGAAGTACCAGTCATTTTGCTCTTGCCTTTCTCCAGAGAATGATCAGGGAAGGATGGTATGATTGCTTTAGATCTTGTAAAGTAGGGATGGTCAGCCAGTTTGATTTCAACACAGATCAGTTTTTACCTGTAGAGAAGAACAACTCAAAAGACATATGTGTTAGTTTTTGTTTTTAATGAGATATGCAAATAAGATGACATAATAATAACCACACAAGTGTCATTTTGCTTCAAGCAGATTAATCCACGAAAATATTTTGGGTGAACGGGAGGACTCAAATGGAAAGAAATTTTTCTTGTAATTGAATTGGAAAGGTGGAAAGGTCGACTTGCATAGAATCTTGCTATTTTCTCCCACTCATATGCTTTTGTAAGTGAAAGTCTTCAGAATCATTCACTAATAAGGGAGAATAAAAATCAAAAAGATAAGGACCGAGCCTTAAGTAGGCTGCCTACGTATCCACCAAGGAAATCAGGTCCAACGTAGTTTGAATTACATAAGATAATCTAAATGTACCCTTCCCAAAATTGATAGAGAGACTAGGCTCGAAAAGAGCTTCCTACGTACCCCCTATGGGATCAAGTCTCGCGTAGTTCTTGATTACAATAAAAATTTAAAAACCACATGACAAACATAAGAAAAGTGTTACATAAACCTAAATCTACCCAAAGGCTTCTCTCCTTCTTCTTCAACTGTAGGGTGACGATCTGGTGCTCTCGTCATCTGAACCTACTTTTGTTTTACCTTTTCCCTCATGGAGGGAGCATTCCCAAAATTTAGTTCCTTAATGTCCCGTTCAATTTCAGGGATCCTTGCAGACGCTTTAGTGATATTAATTATCTCTTGATCAATTTTTGCAATCTTTCTTTTCACCGATGTTGTTTCCATGTCAACCTCAATAATTCTCTCTCGTAGCATCCATTCAGTTTGGTCCAGTATTGCAAGTCTCCTTTTGGCTACAGCTATCCTCTCTCTAGTCTCGACAAATTTTCTGAACATTGACTCTTCAGTTTCTTCATCACTAACCAAAGCAACGGGTGGGATTGGTGCGTTGACACTTTTTCCAGACATTCTAGCAAGTCGACCTTCCTGTGATGGACGAATAAAACTGAGGAGATTTTTAGAGGAGATGGTTTATATATTTCTGAGAAACTTGGGCAACACTTCAGAAGTAATTTGGACGGACTTTGTTGTTGTGAATTTAATATATGCTTAAAGTGCTCTAAGAAACAAAAGTGGATTAATTCTGCTTTAGACAAAGTGACACATCACAACACAAAACAATTATAAGCAACACATAAACAGTTTATATCGCGCCCTAAACTTGTGACCTTTTTACGCCAAAGGTAGGCCTATCGAATTGAAAGATGTATGACGTCATTTGAAACATTTCATTGCCCCAAAACCCAAATTTATACAAGTTTTACGAATAAACTAAATGGGGATACATAATAGGGGAAATGGGATACAAAATATCAGTCCCGCGCAGGGGTACAATCCCAATCTATGCTTCCAAGGAAAGATCATATGTCCTTGATTTCTTGTCATCTTCGAATGTCCACACTCTTGGATGCTATGATAATTTGATCTTCTTCGACTCGAACAAACGAGTAAAACTCAACCCTAAGAGACAATCGTTTGCTAAATGGCGTATACATCCTTCAAATTCAAACACATAAGCATGATTGTCTTTTATTGACCAATGGGCCAAATAGACACAAGGTGGACTTCTAATGGGCCCAAACACGCCTTGGGTGTTGGGTCGACTTAGTTCAAATGCGCTAAATTTGGGATTTGGTTTGGCTCTACACTAGTCTTGACTAAGAGTGAGGTTTATTTGAAGCGGACTGGTGACCCAAGCGGACTACTTGGGCTGGGACAGTTAACGACCGTTGACTATCCAGTAGTCAACTACATTCGTCAGGGTGTCCCGAGAACAATTTGGTTAACGAACGACTGCGGCCCGCATAATCGTCCTTTAAGTGAAAAGAAAGAAAAAAAATGTCATTTGACGGAATAAATGATATGCATGCAATGACAGTTGATATCATAATTTAAGCAAATAAGGCACATTTGAGGTAAAACAATTCAACAAATATTAGCAAATAGTCAAAGAGAGTCAAGTCATTATGGTTAGAACCTAATTAAATCCCCAGCGGAAGTCGCCATTTCTGTTATGCCGTAATTTTCCTAACCTTTAGAAAAATCACTTTTGAAATGTTCTAAGTATAAAACAATTTCAGAAAAATACTTAGAAAAGAGTCGCCACTTAATTTTTTAAAGAAATTAAGAAAACTTATAATTTTCAAAGACTTAAACAGAAAAAATCATTTGAAAAATGTCAAAGAGGGTTCGGGGTTCAATTTACACTTCGAGAAGGGTTTAAGCATTCGAAGTGCCCGCTAACATGCGGTTGACCTGCGACTTGACTAGAATATATTTGACTATTTTAAGAAAATAACGATTTAATATAAAAAATAATAACTTACAATATTTGATTAGTTTTGAGAAAATAATTAAATAAATGACGCATTTTATATTATTTTATTTTTTAGAGAAAGGGATCCAAAATGGAATATTTGACTTGAAAATCAAGTGATTAGAATATTAATAGAATTAGAATAATTAGAATTTATTTTATTCATTTTAAAAATAATAATTTAAACAAATTTGATAAATTAAAGCATGAAAATCATTTTTTAAATTAATTGACTAACCATTTTTTAGAAAATGACTAAGTGTGTGTGTGTATATATATATATATATATATATATTTATTTATTTTATTATTATTTTTTATTATTATTGATTGGAAAGGTTTTGACTAACATTTTTAAAGTTTATTTGAGAAAAATACTTTAGCTTTAAAATAATTTTAAAATGAATAAAATGTGATTAAGTGAAAAGCATTAAGAATATCTCCTTTAAGGACCAAAGGTTTAACTTAATAAAATTTTGATCAATATACTTGATTAATAAAATAAATGAACACAAAAACATGAAAATATATTAAAAATTAAACCAACACAAAGAATATAACTCTTCTTTTGGGGAATTTAATTAAGTTAATTAACAATTCTAAAGTTAGAGTTAATGATAAAAAAAAAACAATAAATAAAATCAATTAAATAAATTAAAGGTAAAGGAGAAATGCATTTGGGCCCCCTTTTTGGGCCAATTTTGCTGAAAATTTTGGCCTTTGAACCAATCCCGTTTTTGTATATATAGACTGTATATCAGTGTATATCGGAATGTATATCAGCTCTTTTCGTGTATCTCCTGCTTCCGAACACCTGTGTTTTACATCGTCTCTGTATTTTTGCATTTTTGGACCTGTAATTCGCTGCATAACGCTGTATACAGCATGTATACAACTCATTGCTTGGGCTTTTGAAATAATTTCCAGCAACCTGTTGGTCTCTGAGGCTTGTGACAGTCTCCGGATATATGGGGGCTGACTCGAGAGAGAGGGAAAGTAAAAATCGAGCCTTTATGGCTCAACTCGAAATGCAAGGTAGATAAGTCCACCATGGACTCGGGAGGGGTTTATGCGACAAAGAAAAGAGCCAAATTAGTATGCTAAATAAGTAAGCAATTAGGACATAATTTAATTAGAATGAAAGAAGCTTAGATATTTTTTTGAGCTAAAAATGTTACCCAAGTCAACTATGAAACCAAATTGGGACCCAAATATCATAAACTTCAATACAAGATAGGAGGCTACAAAAACTAATAGTAAACAAACGAGAAATCATACACAAGGAAATTCCAAGGAGAGGCATGTGCTCGTGTACATATGTGACAATAAAACTTATAAGCAATAACTAACACAACTCAAAAAATCCATAAAGAAACATGTTGCACATTTGACTAAAATTACCTCATATAATAAATGACACTAGATATATCTATGAGGATTTTAAAACTGTCGGCTTTGTTATACTAAAGAGACCAAAATTTGAAACAGTAGCCAATTAACTCATTATAAGCAAAGGAAGAAAATAACTACATTTAAATAACTAAACTAGGCAACATAAGCAAATATGTTAAACAATGGCATAATATAAAACAATGTTCATATCACTGTTGAATATTAACGTTCGAGTAAATAACTAAGTTAAACAACAAGTTAAAAATTAGAAGGATATTTTTAGACTTTGGACAAAGATGGGGAGGGCTATTTTATTTTTTATTCTTTTGGAAAATAAGAGTAATCTTAGTTAAATCGTCACATTAAAATGGTAGAGTTACAAGCATCCCGTCATGAGTTTAAATCCAAAGAGATATATACCACTCAAGTTGATCGAAAACAGAGGATAGATATATCTACCGCGCGAATTCAAACTAGGATTAACAAGGAACCTTCACAATAACAAACCTCAAGGCCATAATTTTTAAAATCTACTCAGCACTCACAAATATGCCTAATTGGATAAGATATTAAAATAAGAACCTAAAGCCATGCTTGGACTAACTAGATCACTGATGACTTAATCCTCAAAATAGCATCAGATTTTCGAACAATGAATTTAAATGAGAGCTTTCAGGACATTTCGATAGTAACAAATTAAAATGTAGGGGTTAGGGCTGTCTCATTATACACAAACCCATATAACTATTTTAAACAAGAATTTCACATTCTGCGGAAAAGAAAAGACATACCTTAACACTTAGATACAATTCTAAGGGAAATTTTAATAAAAGAAACAATCACAATTTCAAGAAATTAGTTAATCTAGCCAAAATACTATTCAAAATAAACACACAAGAACACTTGTCTTCAGTTGAGGGGTAAGGGTGTGAAGCAAAATACATGAAGTTTCTATTGTTTTCTCATTCTCAAACCAAAGCAACAACAGACAGTGAGAAATGAGGACATTGCACCATAAAACTAGCTACTACATCATCCTAATTCATGCATTATAGCACTAAGAGAGTTCAAACGGAAAGAAACAAATATGGATATGCAACTACTTCACCAAACAGAGAACAAATTAACTGAAATAAAAATGAAATGAGAAGAGGAGTTGTTACCCTTTTCGGAGCAGCGAACCGGGACAAACGAGTTTGAGAGAAACGATTCTTCTACCACGATCTTTCGAATAGGAGCAGCAAGTTAAGAAAATTCGGGCAGCGATCTTTTCGGAATTTAAAATCGGAAAACTAGATATATCTTTTTCTTGAAGGTGTAGAAGTGACTATTGCTTTAAAAAAAAAACTCCAACCCTCTATCCCTCTCCTCAAGAGTGAACATGGGTATTTATAGGCTGAATTTGGGATTGAAAAAAAAGGGGGAAACGGATTGAAAAGATGGGATGATTTCCAAATTCGAAATTCAAAAATCTCTTCCCAAGAGATAAGGTTGCCAAATTTCCGCGATTTGGTGGGATTTTTGCGTGAAGAAGACGATATAGGGGTCGTAGGGTATGGCTGCTGTTCGTTTCTGGGTTTGGTTTGCAGCTTTTGTTTGTTCTTCTCGCGTGGAGAAGAAGAAGAAGCAGAGTAGGGTCGGTTTTGGTATGCTGTAAGTTTGCTTTTGGGAATGTGGGTATGTATGTCTTCTGATGGGTTACTTTGATATTGTGATTTGGGCTGCTAGTTGGAAGAATGGGCTGAAAAGAATTGAATTGGAGGAGGAAGTAATGGGTTGGGTAATTGGATTTGAGTTGGGCTACGGGGATGAGTCCAAATTGATGAAAAATTGGCTTATGAATTGAGATGGAATAAAACTGAAAAGGGAATTGAAAATTGGCCAATTTGTAACTTTATGACTTTGGGTAAAATTTATATAAGACGAATTAATATAAATTAATCAAGGAGCTTCTTAATCTTAACGAAATAAAATAATTAAATCGATTATAAAATAATTAATTTAATTGCAAACTAATTAACTCAAAATTATAACTATATTTTAAACTAAATTAAATTAATAAAATATTTAACTAAAATGTAAAATCTTTTGTGATGATTTTCAAATATTCTTAAAATATATATATTATTTAAAAATTATAAAAATGACACAACCATTTAAAATAACTTGCAAACTATATTATTTTTCTTTTGTGATTTTATAAAACTAATTGTTTTATTCGTTTGAAACTGAAGAAGCTCAATAATTAATCTATAATGGGGAGGTCTAAAATTGGATGTCAACAATCGCCTAATCCATTGGGCGAGTCGCCGAGTGGCCAGTATCTCACCTAAAGTTTGAGTATGCCAAGCCCTGAAGGAAAAAATCATGTCGGCGAGAAAAATGAGTAGTCGGTGTTTTGCCGAACAGTTTCGCGATGCAGCGTTGGATCACCCAAAGGTACAAAATTTGCGGATGTTGAAGACCAAAGCAAAAAGGCGATGGAACTGACCAAAGGGCGGATTGTCGAGTTGATCGGCAATCTTGACTTTCTGCGCCGAATGGTCCTTCGCAATATATTTTTGGCGACTAGAAATACATTTTTGAATTCTTAGTTTAGTATCAGTTTTCAGAATATAGAATTTCTTATCAGTTTTAGATAGAACTCTGAGTTTGGAGACAATAGTTTCCTTAGCTTTGAAGAATTGAAGTTTTCCATTTTTGAGAAATTGGAAGTGAGTCTTTGAGATTCTTCAATTTGGACCTTTGTAAAGACGAAATTAATCTTACTTAGTTGATGAAAACACAATTTGGTAACAATTTCTATCTTTTTATGATGTCTAGCTAAAACCCCGATTCTTAGGGTGTGATTATGTGATTATGGATTGATTTAGCTTATGGGTATTGTTAATTGATAGTTTAAATGTTGTTTAAAAGTGATTTCAATCAGTAATTGTGGTTTAATTTAAAGGGTTGTAGTTGCAAATGCAATTCTACCTTAGTGTTTTTGGCTTGCCCGAGAGAGGGGTTTTAAACCAAGATTACTGATTTAATGGTCTGTGGGTATTGGGTTGTCATGGGTTCAGCTCGAGAGATTGAATCTTAAACCTTTTTCCACACATTCAGCTCGAGAGAGTGAATGGACTAAAGCGTAGGCTGTTTTTAATTGTTGTTTGTTGGTGTTCAAGAGAAACCAACTTGATTCGGGGTAAATTGTTCGAAAGAAAGTTTATCCCCACTAAAGTCTAACTTATTCACCGATTTACAACTATTTACTATTAGTTGCAATTACCCATTTGTCTACCTTAGCCTATAATCCAATCACATCCCAAGAATCCGTCTCTTTACTTGTTAATTAGTGTTATTTGTTGTTGTGGTAGTTGAGAACTACAATAAAAAACCCCTGTTATTTGACACTTGTGTCACCCTTTAATTTGAACTATGCTTTTATTCGTAAATATCTTTACCAATGATTGACTTGAACATATTTGCACTTGGGTTTTGAATGTTAAACACGTAACACTCCTTGTGGGATCCGACCCCAACTCACTTAGTTGGGTTATATTACTGACTAACGATTATTGGCACTTAGAATTGGAAGAAGTGTTCTGATACGTGAAATCGGCACCAAAACTTGTTGCTCCCAATTGCACACGCATGTGTATGTGGTCGCGCAAGTAATATAGTGGCTTTTAAAAGAACCGGATTATCGAACCCAAGGACTTGTCAATTAACTATTTACTAAATTATACTAGTCTAATTATTTATTTAAGAGTGCAAAAACTGTTTGATTTTTGTTTATAAGAAAAAAATGTTGGAATTAAATAATAAGATTTCTTACGACACTTGGAAAATTCCAAGACTACAACATGTGTAGGGTTTCATGTATCATATCTCATGCATGAATTAACTACGGTTATCAAATTACTGATTTACTGGGTTGATATTATGATCATGGTCTCCCGACCTCTAATCGCCTACTCCAATTAGCTATTTAACTACATCGCTGAGCGGGGATAGACAGTCCTAATTGACGAGCATTTATATTTCATCTTGTTTCGTAACTAAGCTAGGTGTTCGTCCGGGTGTCACTCCTAAACATATATCAACTCAATTTAATGGAAGATCAAGCTTGATGTATCATATCTAAAACATTGGTTCATTGATTTCTATAAAGTCGTCCCAACAACTTTGAGTAAAGAGAGTCAATGATACTTATTGAGTATTAAGATGGTGTATGTACTAAATCCTCTATTGGGGCTTTCTACAAATCCATCGATGGCCCCCTAAAGTTGGCACGAAGTTTTAATTAAACATTTTAACTGAACAATGTTCAATTTAAACATCTTATATAGGGTTCCGTTGTGTCATTTTGACACTTTTTGCTAATATGGCACAATGAGTGTGATACACTCATTATATGCGCGTGAGAGGCTTTTTTAACTATTTTTTATTTTATTTCATTTCTTTATCTTCTTCCCTATTTTCCCAAACTTAAACTCCTTCCATGGAAAAATATATTTGATGGTGACAAAGGAAGCAGTGAATTCCAGCAGCAGAGATTTCCTCAAGTTTGAACACATTTTCTTATTTTGTTTCCCTTCTTCCTCCTTAATTTAGTTTGACTAAAAATAATCGATATCTGATACGTACCGATAATTGGGAAAGAAATCAAACTAAGCCTAAAGAGAAAATTAACTAATTGCTCTTGAACAGCTGGTTCTGTAGAACAGAGGAATTGAGAAGAGAAAGAGAGAGAACTGTTTATTGATCCTTTATAATTCGATACCTTTACAATTGGGGTTGATCTCCTATTTATACACGTGAAGTAAAACAGACTCCCATAGTTAGTTATAACTAACTTGGCTACAGTGTTAACCGACTAACAACTAACACGTGCTACTCACATGGCCACTAATCGAACTAACGACTTATTTATTAATTGGCACCTATCAATACTTCCCCCTTGAGACCATCCTTGTCCTCAAGGATGAAAAGAAGGGAACTGTTGAATGAATGACTGGTAATCCTCCCAGGTACTGTCTTCCTCAGCCGTGTTAAACCACTTGATCAACAATTGAGTAAGTGGTTTGCCATGTCGTTTGATCAATCGCCTATCAAGAATAGCTTTTGGTGCCAGCAACACATGTCCATCATCTGAGCGAACCAAAGGTAGAACAACAGAAGCAGTGTGGTCACCCAACTTCTTCTTGAGCTGAGAGATGTGGAAAGTAGGATGGACCTTAGCATTAGGGGGCAAATCGAGAGTATAAGCAACAGAACCCACTCTTGCTATGATTTGAAAAGGTCCAAAAAACTTTGCAGCCAACTTCTGGAAGGTGTGGGCTTTCAATGATACTTGTCTGTATGGCTGTAACTTCACATATACCCAATCTCCTACTGCATACTCCCTTTCAGTCCTCCCTTTATCAACCTGTGTTTTCATCTTGTTCTGAGCTCGTGCCAAATGAGACTTGAGACTCATTAGAGTAGCCTCCCTAGCTTGTAGACTTCTATCCACTAGATCCAACTTAGATTCAAATGCCATGTAAGGGAGAAGGGGTGGTGGTTTCTGTCCATAAACCACCTCATAGGGGGTTAAGTTGATAGAGGTGTGGAAGGTGGTGTTGTACCACCATTCAGCCAGTGAGAGCCATTGCGGCCATTCTTTAGGCTTATCAAAAGTCATACATCTCAGATATCCTTCTAAACACCTGTTAACCACTTCAGTTTGGCCATCAGTTTGTGGGTGGTAGGCAGTTGAAGTGAGAAGAGACATCTTCTGCAGTCTAAACAACTCCTTCCAAAATTTGCTAGTGAACACAGCATCTCTGTCAGATACAATTGTCTTGGGCATGCCATGAAGTTTGAACACCCCATCCATAAACAACTGAGCCACCTCTAAAGCTGTGTAGGGATGCTTTACGCCATGAAGTGGGCAGCTTTACTCAGTCTATCAACCACCACAAAAATAGCTTCTTTGCCTGCAGCCTTAGAAAGACCCTCAATGAAGTCCATGGAAATATCTTGCCACACCTTATCAGGAATAGGCAAAGGTTGTAGCAGGCCAGGGTATGCAACATTCTCACCTTTACATTGTTGACAAACTGCACAGTGCCTAACAAATGAATAAACATCAGGTTTCATTCCCTTCCAGAAGAAATCCTGCTTTAATCTTTGTAGAGTCGCCTTCATGCCTGAATGACCACCTCTAGAACTGGTGTGATAGAAATCCATCAGGTCTTTCTTCAGAGTAGGGACAGAGCCTACTATTATCTTGCCCTTCCTACTTAACAACCCAGCATGAAACTTAAAATAAGGCTTATGACCTCCCGCTCCTTGAATCTGATGGATCAACTTCTGTAAGGAAGGGTCCTGTGACCAAGAAGCCTTGACTGCTTCTAATAGTTTAGACTCCACTCCAGAGATACTGTTAAGCTGAACTAGATCATCCTTCCTTGAAAGGGCATCGGCCACCACATTATCTTTCCCTTTCTTATAATCAATAGAATAGTCATAGCCAAGAAACTTAATCAACCACTTCTGCTGACTTAGTGTAGTAATTCTCTGTTCTAACAGTACTTTAGGCTATGGTGATCAGTCTTAATCACAAATGGTCTGCCCAATAGGTATGGTCTCCATTTCTGTACTGCAGATACCAATGCAAGTAACTCTCTCTCATAGACTGATAGTGCTTGATTCTTTGCACATAACCCTTGACTGAAAAAAGCAATTGGTCTATTGTCTTGAAGCAACACAATGCCAATCCCTCCTCCTGATGCATCAGTTTCTACCACAAAGCTCTTGGAAAAATTTGGGAGGGCCAACACAGGTGCTAAGGTAATGGCAACTTTCAGTTCTGCAAAGGCTATAGAAGTTGCAGGATTCCAATGAAAAGTGCCCTTCTTAAGGAGATCATAAAGAGGTCTAGCAGTGATCCCAAAACCATGTATAAATCTTCTGTAGTAACTAGCAAGGCCAAGGAACCCCCTCAAGGCCTTAAGAGTAATTGGTTGAGGCCAATTCAGCACCGCTTCCACCTTATGGGTATCCATAGCTACTCTTGATTCAGAAATAATGTGGCTGGGGTAGTCAATCTGTTGAGCACCAAAGGCACATTTGCTCTTCTTCACAAACAACACATGAGATCGCAGTATCCTGAAAGTTTCCCTTAAGTGAGTCAAGTGAGCATTCCAGCTTTGGCTATAGACTAGAATATCATCAAAAAATACAAGTATGAATTTTCTGAGATGTGGTTGAAAAATCTGGTTCATAAGGCTCTGAAATGTGGAAAGAGGCATTGGTTAAGCCAAAAGGCATGACCATAAATTCATAATGGCCCTGATGTGTTCTAAATGCAGTTTTTGGGATATCAGATTCAAACATCCTTATTTGATGGTAGCCAGATCTTAAATCCAATTTAGAAAAATACTTAGCACCATGGAGTTCATCCAATAACTCTTGAATCACTGGAATAGGGAATTTATCTTTCACAGTATGGCTATTCAGTTCTCTATAGTCTACACACATTCTCCAAGTACCATCTTTTTTCTTCACCATGACAATAGGTGAGGAGTAGGGACTGGTACTATGTCTAATTACCCCCAAGTGAAGCATGTCCTCCACCATTTTCTCAATTTCATCCTTTTGTACTGTAGGATATCTGTATGGTCTAATGTTTATAGGAGATGTTCCATCTTGCAACATAATCTTGTGATCATGGAGTCTAGATGGTGGTAGGTCTTTGGGAACTTCGAACAAATCACTATATTCCTCTAAGATGCACTCTAGATCATTAACCCCTTCTACATCACTGTCTGGAACTGCCTCAATTGATAACAGGCTGTCATTTTCCTCCTCTTTATAAACCCCAAACGAAATCATGCAAAGCTCTGCTGGTTTTGCTAGCAACTTGTCCATGTTGTCCTGATGAACCATCTTTACTGCAGCAGGTTGTATTCCTCTTAAGGAAATTTTGCGCCCCATAATAGTGAACTCCATTTTTAGTCTCCTAAAATTCCACATAATGTCTCCTAATGTTATCAGCCACTGAATTCCCAAAACCATGTTGCATCCACCAATAGGCAAAACTAACATGTCAGAATCAAATGAAACCCCTTGCATTTTCCAATCTAGTTTCTTGCACACATAATTGCTCTGGATTTTCTTGCCATCAGCAACCGATACAGCAAAAGGTAAGATAGTTGTCATCACACACCCCAGCTTCTTTGCTGTATTCAAGTCAAGGAAATTGTGTGTGCTGCCCATATCAATCAACACATGCATTGCCTTGCCCTTCACCGACACAGTAACTCGCATGGTTCTAAAATCATGGGATCCATTCATAGCATGTACAGATACATGAGGTAAAATGGCCCCTTCATTATCAGTCTCTAGGCCTTGACCAATCATGGTCAAAAATTCAGCAGGGTCTACTATTATGTCATCCTCTATTTCTTTGGGTTCTCCTTCTCCTTCTTCTACTTCCATGTAGAATAGTTGCCTCTTTTTCTTACAAACATGACCATAACTGTATTTCTCATCACAGTTAAAACACAGACCCTTACTCCTTCTTTCCTCCATTTTAGCTGGTGACAACAACTTGGCATGCTTAAGTTGAGGGTTTGGGTTGTTGGCCAAGGTGGGGTTTTGAAATTTAGAAGTAGTTGGGTTATGCTTCGTTGGTTGGTTGGATCCATAGGAAAAAGAAGAATTAGTAGCAGCAAACCTGTGTATATTTATGGGATTGGAAAGTACTGATGGTTCAGAAAACACTTGCTTTTGGACAACTAGAGTTTGTTCCTATATTCTAGCTAGGTTAACCGTTTTAGCTAGTGACCTTGGTGCGAGCATCTTAACAGGTAAACCAATTTCTGGTTTCAATCCTCTAACAAAGCAACTAACAATCTGGTCTTCTGATAATTCAACCCTAGTGAGTAGTTCATCAAAAAGATCGACATAGTCTTGAACAGAGTTTACCTGTCTCAAATCCTTGAAATCACCCATTGGATCGTCAAACAGTTCAGCTCCAAACCTGGCAAAGAGGCTTCCAACATACTCAGTCCATCGTGGCCATTCCCTGGAAATTCTGTGCTTCATATAAGATTGGTGCCATTGGAGTGCCTTACCCTCGAAATTGCAAGATGCCAACTTAATCCTTGAGTCATCTGGAGTTTCGTCTACATCGAAGAACTGTTCACATCTGTAAATCCATTCCCTCAACCCCTATCCATCAAATTTAGGGAAATCCATCTGATAGTTACGAGTTGGCAACTGATAATTTCTAGATCTATTTCCATCTCTAGGAACTCCTTCAACTGCTGGTCTGGTACCTCCATTGTTGTTCATAGACGTCGCGAACAACCTTCGAAATTCGTCCATGGCTTGAGCCACACTAGCATCCACTGATTATCGAATCTATGCAACAGAGCTGGTTACACCTTCCATGGAGTGTTTGAGACTGTCAACTTCCTTGCGCAACTCCTGCATCCGAGTATTGTGATCTCCCATTGTTACAGATCAGAGAACCACTTGCTTTGATACCAATGATACGTACCGATAATTGGGAAAGAAATCGAACTAAGCCTAAAGAGCAAATTAACTAATTTCTCTTGAACAGCTGGTTCTATAGAACAGAGGAATTGAGAAGAGAAAGAGAGAGAACTGTTTATTGATCCTTTATAATTCGATACCTTTACAATTGGGGTTGATCTCCTATTTATACACGTGAAGTAAAACAGACTCCTACAGTTAGTTATAACTAACTTGGCTACAGTGTTAACCGACTAACAACTAACACGTGCTACTCACATGACCACTAACCGAACTAACGACTTATTTATTAATTGGCACCTATCAATATCTTACCTTTTTTTTTATAGAATTTGAAGCATTTAAAAAGAGATAGGTGTTAATGGAGGAATGCACATTACATCGCATTTGCCCTTTCTTTTAGTAGTTGATCTACGGTTCTACATTCAATCATGTTGTCTGATTATTGAAAGGTTTCAAAAAAATTCAAGAAACTAATATTTAGTACTGGAGAACTCATATTTAGCACAAGACTTTGATTGATGGGGATAAAACAAATCAATTTTGATAAGAAAAATCGTGGGGTTGGGATTGTTTTCTGCAAAAAGCGCTGGAGAAGATGGGTTGGGGGGTGGATGTAGGGTTGCGCGTCGATCGGTTTGGTTCGGTTTTAAAGTATATCGGTTTGACTTATTGGTTATCGGTTTGTAGAGATGCTACACCGTTATAGAACCATTAAGCCATTGCCTTATCAGTTATTGATCGTTATCGGTTCGGTTATTGGTTTAACCGTTAAGATTTGATACAAAAATAAATTAATGAAAATCACTTAGAAACAAGGTGACAAATCGAATGAATCATGTACATGAGTTCACAAGTTGCATCTTGCTCAAAAACAAACACTTTTACATTGTAGAATAACCAAGATTTTGAGATAGCCAGGAATAAAAGTAGGAAACTAAACTCTAGGACTTTATATACAAAATCGTATAAATATAATTACTTAATTTACTATTCGATTATCGGTTAACCCATTAAGAAAAAACCTCATACCGTTAAAAATTGATAACCCGATAACAAAAAAAAAATCAAAGTTGTCTGAACCACTAAACCAATAATCCATTACTAATAAACCATTGCTAGTCTTTCTGCATGCAAACTGGAATAAGATATAAAATTAGCCTCAGATGCAGGAGAGCTATTGGATGACCCATCCACTTGCAAGGAGACTTGTCGGGACTCTTTTCTACCTGACAAATTATCGCCCAGACATTGCAACTTTTTTCGGGTTCAGGTTATCGGTTTCAATTATGAATGTATTGTGAACTTAAAACAATTTTTTTGGGATATTACAACAACTTGGCAAGTTTCATCCTTTCATGAATATAGATCATGAGAATAGAATTCAATTTATAGTAATAGAAACTTGATTCAAACATTTCTTGATACTCTGTATAGTTGTTCATAACGTTCCTGATTCGACATCATATAGGGGTTCCCGGAGAATTCAATTTCACCAGATCCATGTCAGCTGGGCAGTCGTTACACCATTTCAGATGTTACCAACAATAAATTGAGCTTTCATACAGGACATGTTTCAGAATTATGTTACAGAACATTTACACATAAGATAAATAAGTACACAACCAACATGCTCCTAATGTAAATTTGAAATATCAACCAATCAATTGATGGTAAACTGCCTACTCTAGCATCTGCTGTTGCATTGTCTGAGGTAATGATACAAAGTTATATATACGTCCCTATATAACAACTCATTCTACAGCATCTGAACGTGTTGGGAATTCCATTCCATGTAGTGCCGGTATGTTCTCCATATCTCTCTTCGAGAACAACGGAAAGAACCATAATGCCTTATTTGCGCCAAAAACCTGTTCAAAATTCCTTTTCCAGCCCATGTCATACTTCCACTGCACGGATTTTTTCTTCTCATAAACCTAAAAGACGACAGAAAACAATATGATAACTATTCAAGGGAACATATTTGTTTGTTTTCCTTATCATTCCGCGAGTTGAAGGAGAAGCACCAAAATTGACATATAATGAACTATAATATCAAGGTTTGACATACCTCCACCGAAGTGGTGTTGCTTGAGAGCAGAGATGCATGCATAATTACAAAGCAGAGAAGACTGAGTGAAAAGGCTAGATTCAAAACTGCATCAAGGTCAAATCCGTAAGAAACAAGGGGATCATAACAATCAAGACTAAGTCACTAAGATAGTAAGGTGCTGTTTACCGAAGACTAGAAAAATGACTGCAATATTCCCTGGTAATAATGACTGATTCTTGGTTTGCCGAAAGAATTTTATAAAACTGGGCAGCAGTACCAGAGTGTCCAACGTAGTTATCAAAAATGTGTACACCTGCAAAGATACTTGTGAGACAGGAACAGAAAGGAAACATTACATATTATATGTATGGGAGTGTCCTTAGAAGCACAGAAACCAAACTTTTATATCATCGAAGATTCATTCTGGGAAGAGGTAGGAAAAGAAATTTTGAACAGCAAAGAGCTGACTTGTATCCAAATCCAACACAAACAAATGAGAATATGAGTTTGCCATGTCATTTTAATTTATTAAATTTCAGACACACGTGCCACTCTATTTTGACGTGTGTCTCTGAGTTTTGAGACATGTCCAGAAAGGAAATACCAGGAGGACAATACACAATACCAAGGGCAAAATATGAACTTTGGAAAAAACTAATGGGTTGTGTGATAATTGAAACTTACAAACAATTCCTAGCAATTCCTTAACCATACTAAGTACTCAAAGCCATAGCATAGATAAGAAGAAGAAAGGAAAACCAAGAGGTGTTGTTTCGCTTCCCATGCTCGACCCCATCCCTCTAATATTGAGAGGTCATAATGTTCTTATGCTTTTCATTTTATACTATTCCCTCCATTCTAATTTATATGACACGTTTTCCTTTTTAGTCCATTCCAAAAAGAATGACAAGTCAAAATTTGAAACAATTTACTGTACACGTCCATTATTCCCTTAATGAGAAGCCTCATAACCACATGAATGTTATGGTATACTTTAAGACCAGAAGTCCAAAAGTTTGATAGCCACAAAAATGTTATGGCATTTCTAAAACCACAAGTTTTAAAAGACTTCTTTGCTTCTTAAACTTTGTGGCAATTCAAACTATGTCACATAAATTGGAACAAAGTATTTGTTATGACCTTGGATGCATTTTTTAATGCTTACCACGATACTAATAGATATTAATCAATATATCTATAAATTGTGATAGTTGAGAAATAAGTAAAGAAAACGGATGACAGGACTAATCCCATCAAGGTTAGTGCAAGAAAATGAGACAATCAATATCATGTGTGCATATAATGAAAAACTAAAACTAAATTCTAAGAAGACATGAAATACTTTGTTTCAAAGAATCCCAGATCTGTATCGAGATCTAAATAGACATGTGGCTCAATACACTGATGTTTTTGATCAAACACATGGCAGATCTTCCTATGACACTAGAAATGAAGAAAAACATACTCCCACCGTCCCATTTTAAATGAAGCTGTTTGACTACACACAGACATTTGAGAAAGAAAGAAAAGCTCCTGAATGTGCAGTCTTAGAACATGTCATGACATTTATGAGACCATAAAATCATGTCACCACTCACCAAAGTAAATAGAGTTTAAAGTCAAATTGTTTCTAAATATAAAAAGGTGTCATTCTTCTAGAGGTTGACTAAAAAGAAAGTTTGTCACATAAAATAGGATTGAAGGAATAATATTTTAGAGTTTTCCTTGTGCGTTCGTTTAAACTGCAACAACTCTATAAAGAGGGAATCACACTTGATAATGATTAACAATTGGAGGTACCCGAAGACAGGGCCGGCTCTATGCTTATTCAAATAAGGCATTGGCCTTAGGCCCCCAATTTTAGGGGGCCTCAATTTTTTACCAATAATAAATTATGTGTTAAATTTTTATAGAAAAGATTGATTATTTATGATAATATATATATTTTAAAAATATATATATATTTTATTCTCTTTAATCCCATTTAAATAGAAGAAATCAAGAAAAAATGTTTTATTTTCTTACACTCACTACACTAATATTCACATTATTTTATTCTTTTAACTCCTTTTACACTCTCTTCTTTAAATTTTTGATAAGTTAGAGTAATATTCTATCAAAAATATGAATCAATAGTCGAAAAGTGTTGAGTGAATTGTAAATTCTTTTTCTATTTCTTCTTAGATTTTCAAGCATTACAACAAGCATAGTAAAATGTGGGGTATACAAAATTATCAACTTGTTGAATCAAATTCTATGTTAACAATTCATATAATAATTGCCCGAGTAAGAAATGTTTTTCAACGTTGAATTGATAAAATCTTATCTAAAGCTAATAATTGTAAAAGAAATCGAATAAATCATTTATAAAAAAAAATATAAAGTATACTTTGCATTTAAAAATGTAAGTTTTTTTAAAAAAAAAAATTAATGCATATAAAGTTTATTTAGATTTTAGGCCTCTAGTTGAAATTTCGCTTTAGGCCTCCGATTGCGTTGAGCCGCCCCTGCCCGAAGAGAAACTAAATTCATCCTTGTCTTTAAAAGTGATAGTACCACATGTAAGACTACATATTTACATCAAGAAAAGCACAAACCACCCCCACATAGACTAATACTTCTAGATGTGAAGTAAGCAAGCATAAGGAAAAAGGAAAGAAGGTACACACCATTGAGAAATTGGTGGTGGAGAATAAGTGGTACAAATGAAATAGCATTTAAAGACAAGCTATTGAAAGAGGAAGCAAGAGACAAAGAAGATAATTCAAATACTCGGTGGGAGAAAATGACAAGTTGACATAAGAAAATAGCAAGTGAAGTTCTAGCTATGTCTTGAGACATATGAACATTACCACAAGAACTTGGTGGAAGAACAACGAATCTGAGTGGCAGTTACAGCAAAAAAAAAAAAAGTGAAGCTCCCAGCCTTGAAGATGGAGAGTTCTTTAAAGAGTACAAGAGGGCTAAGAAGCTAAAAAACAAAAGAAGACAAGTCTTACACGAGTTGTATCAGAAGCTAGGGCAATAAGGGAAAAATGTATAAAGTAGTATGAGCTAGTATGACCAAAATTAAGTATATTGAAGCAAAATCGTCATAAAGAATATGAGAGCGAAAAAAAACCTATGGCTCAAATCTGATCCTTATAGAGGTCTAGAAAATCATTGGAGATGGTTGTGGAAGCATAGCTAAAAAAATAACCAAAGTATTATATTAAAGAATGAAAAGATTTCAATGAGCAGAAAAAGTCTATCTTTGTCCCAAATAGAAAGAATAAAAGAGATATTCAAAGGTATACAAACTCTCGCGTTATTAACTTTAGGTGTCCTAGAAATTTTTTGGAAGGATGATAGAGCATAAGCTTAGACACATTACAAGGATAAAGAGCAAAGTTGGTTTATACCTACTCAGGTACCATATTTTTATCAAAAATATTGATGAAAATTTAAATAGAAGGATATTCACGTGATATACATATACTCGGAAATAGCAGATGGTAAAGCATCAAAGTCTAATCATCTGGTTGGTGCTTCAGTAAAAAGAAAAGCATATCAAATATATAAATGCAATAAAGAGTATGTATATAGAAGTGGTCACTAGTGTGAGAATAGTGGAAACAAATACAAGAGGAGATTCTTAGAACTGTGGTTATAAATCAGAGATTTCCTTAATTCCCTACTTGCCTACTTTATTTATGGATGACCTAACTAATAGCACACAGGAAAAAATTTCTTAGTGCATGCTATTTGAAAAGTCAATAAAATGTAATAACGTGGAGAAGCATCCCTAGAAAACTAGGATTTAAGATAACGAAAGTATAACATAATATATGTGCTGCAACCTCCAAGTTTAGTCCCCATATAAGAATAAAAGAAGTGAGCTAATGTGATTATGGTATCTATATGCAGATAATTCAAGCATCTGCACCCTATCTTCTTGGAGAATGTAATGGTTACTCATAAATTAAAAGCAAAAATGGTTGAAATTGAAAAGTCCTATGCAGACAATATTATATGAGTGTGAATATTGGGTCAGTAAGGCCCAAAGTATCCTCCAGTTAAGAGTTGTAAATTACCAACGTTAAGTTAGATGTGTGATCATACATGATTGGACTTGATTAGAATGCTTAAATCAAATAGAGGATGCAGATAGCACAAATAAAGATAAAACTAGAAGTCATTTCAGATGATTTGGCTTCTTCTTAGACATACAAATGCACCAATATAGTTGATAATGTTTAAGGTACTAAAAAGTGGACAAAGTGAATCTGAAATTTAATGGAAGGAAATTAACTTAAAACATCTATAATCTCTAGAAATGAATGCCCCTAAGAACAGCACTCAAAAGGAAAAAAGGAGCTATATATGTGAAACCAACTTGAGATTTTGCTCCTACACTAATTGTAAGACCATTTGTTCACCAAAGCTTTTTGGTCTAGCAAGAACATTGCATTTCAGTAATTGCAAATGCTTGAGATTTAGTGAACCTTTACTTTTTATTGGGAAGGTGTGAAATTTAGTGAACCTCTGTTTTTTATTGGAATGTGTGAAATTTAATGAACCTGGACTTTTACAGAAGACTTAATCTGCCTTAAAAGACAAATTATTTACAAGTACTGAAAAGGACTGGGCCCTAATGAGAAGAATAGATATAGGGAGTCATATGACAACTCCAAAGTGGGGAATCACAGTTGATTGAGTGACATAAGTTGGCTTGTTTATACTTACTACTTACTGATTCGGTTTGTCAGAACAGAATTTAAGACAGTTGCCTAATCGTAAAACTTCAATCCTCATGCTTTCATCAAAAAAAACTTCAATCCTCATGCATTCATCAAAAATCAAGAGAGCTGTTAAAGAAAGCAGCATAACTTTTTCACACCAAATTCATGAAAAAGGTCTTAAAGTCGATTTCGGTCACCAAGATTTCAGTAGGCAAAAACATGTAGAGGAAACAGAAAATCCCAAAATGGATATAAGAAGATGATTCAAACTTGCATCAACTTTCTATCTAAGATTACTTTACAGACCTTTCAATGAATGGCATAACTATAACGACGACCAAATAATAGCAGCAAGAAGAAGGCCGTTATAGATTCACCATATTTAGGATATGAACATGTTCAGGACCTCATTCACAGGCAAGAAAAGACTGCAGGTGTGTTTCTTCTAGATTTTTCTGCAAAAAGCATTACAAAACTAAGCAAAAATGTTTAAAAGCCAACTTCATACCACAAAAAGGAGAAAAAACTTGTAGTTGCGAGCCCCAACACAATTGACAACCCATATGCAGTGGTGATCCATCTTAAGAACACATCTTTGACCTACAAGACAAAATAGAATTTTCAGTTCAGCAGATATTAGTTTTTGGTCATATAAGTTCCTAACTACTGCAAATTGAGACATGCCACGATAGCCATAGAACAAAAGGTCTTAGGGATAAAATGATGTAAATAATCAGGCGACACTTCTAAGACATGGTACAGAGAAATCGAAATACCATGCATGCGACTTCATGGGAAAATATGCCTACCCAAATCGACCAGACTTTGACAGGAGAAATGTCTAAAGACAATAGAGAGGAGAAATGAATACGAAAGTAAACCTCTCATCTCACACCAAATATGCCAGATAAGGATTAAGACAAAGATCCTGGGGTGTAGCGCTCCAAGACATGGTATTCCTTTGGGCAAGAGGTGGAAAATGGACAAAACAGTTAAAATATGTGGGGTACAAATGAGCATGGGTGAAGAATCATACAACTCATATTACAATCCATTTACCCATTTTATTACCTATACTTCTGCTGAAGGAAAAAAGGAAAACTTTATCTGTACAATCGAAGTTTGGGAATAAGCAAATAGTTAATCAGACTAGCACATACAGACAGAACAGTGATGACAACGTGGTGGCTTGCCGTTTTGGCATTTACTGCAATAGCCTCTAGACTGAGACTGTCTTCTTTCTATCTGTTCAGTTGATAATGTTGGAGTAGGATTCTCGATTGATGCATAATCAGATAAAGCAACTGAGTTGCCCTCCTCTATGTTCTGCTCCGATACTAGTTTCCAGTTTTCAGGGACAGAACCAGGATCCTGAATTACTACCTTAATATAGCTCCACATTAGCATTACAAGCTGCAAGATGAATTACAATTTTATATTAGGCTTGTTAAACACAAATACTGAACTGAAGGAAACAATCCTCCAAATTAAATGATGCCTCCTCTAGGGCATTCTTCTTGTAAATTTGCAATTTTAACAATTGCATTTCATGTTTGAGATGCGTGAATGACCTGCAACTCCAGCCATATCAGAGATAGCAAAAGTGCAGTTTCTACACAATAGGGAAATGTCTGAGTCATGTATTATTATTCATGAATTTTATGAGCACAGCAAAAGGGCAGTCTCTGAACAAATAAAGATTTTCCAGGAGTCGTGTTTATTAATGAGTCGTTTGAGCACAACAGGCAAAGTAGAGTTTGATCTTTGATGATCTTGAATCTGGTTAATATAACATCCAAGGATATTATTAAGGAGCCAGAACAGCTCAGCAAAGCTTTGTCAAGTACTTGCATACTACAGACTGCAGGTTCAGAGATCTGCGAATTGGATGGTAAGCTCAAAGGCATGAACACAAGCACACTACAGATAGCTCATTAAAGCTGTTGAATGTTTCAGGATTTAGTAAGTATGCTAAGCATTTAGACATTGCTGTATCATTCTCTCTTTGAGCAGTACGGAATATAGTTTCAAACTTCTACTTGAGCAGGTACATTAAGTCTACCTCATGCTTGAGTCATTCAAGTAGTCACTATTTTTGCAAATGATATGCAAGACTTTGTCTAGTTAGTAATATCTAAGCTAATCACAACTGGCATGAGAGAAAATTCCAAGGACCAAATTTAGGCGCTTCCTCAAATATCTCCAACCCTTGACTGCTAAAATTGCATATTGCATAACATAACTTCTCTTCCAATCTCAACTTGATCTATACCCTTCCTTTACAGCTTGTAGGAAGAAAATGCCCAAATCCACTCAATGGTAACTGTTCCCAAGTATATCCTTCAATCCATTTTCCTTTGATGGAATTAACTTTCAAATTTGTCTAGGTTGATAAATTTTAAAAACTTGTCTTGATTGACGCCTTCAATATATGACAAACAGATAAAGTATTTCTTCTCCACAAATTTGGATGTCATAGATTATTACTTCCTTTTCACATAACTAGCAAAAGTTTTGGTAATAGCCAACCAGCACTTTACAACTGGATAGGTACAAAAGATGTATATAAAGGAATTGAGTTATGTAATTTTTTTGGCATATATTTGTGCTCTGTATATAAAAATCTTAACCTTCTCAAAGAAAACAGATGAATATAGCCGCTGCAGACATATTTTGAGGTTCTACCACATAGCAATTACATACAAACCCTTGTACTTCAAGCTATATACAAAACCCATTTAACCTTCAGGACACCTTTGATTATTTTCCCAAAAGACAGTCTAGAACTGTGATTCATATCTTCTTTATCTCCTGTTAGTCTTCCTTCCCACACAACACCAAAAGAATCATTTCACTCTCAGAAGATAGAACTTCCCAACCTGTTTCAAATTAATTCTCTCAACATATTCTTCTAGACATGACTATTTCATCCCATATATGCTTAGAGAGTGTCTTCATAACTGAAAGACAATAGGGGAAGTGGGAAAAAAGATATCAGTATGCTCAAATTACTGCTGACCTTGATAACACCCATTGCATAGTTAAAAGCCTCTCTTCCGTAGATTATTCTCTGTCAGAGAAGCATTATCAGCACCTATCCTACTAATGCGACCAACCTTACTAGCAGCTTTGGTTTTCCAATCAACTTCCACGATTCTCTTCATTGATACTACTTGAGGCAGTTAGGGAATTACAGCATGATTTAACTATAAAATTGCCATCACTTTTCTGGGTCCACAATGTAGCATCTAATTCTTCTATGGTTTCTTTACTCATATATTCCTTCAGCAGTGAGGACAAACAAACATTCAATTTCCCAGTCATTGCAGGCTCTCCTAGAACAGACTTTCCAATCATTTTGGCTTTACACTGAGCTAGATGCTTAGGTGCTTCAACGGTTGTTACTATACCAGAACGCTCCTGAAACTGCTCGTCTGGAGGGGTATTATCCAGCCAAGAGGCAGGCATCTCATTTATTGAAATATAACTGCAAATAAAGGAGGGTCAATTGACTCCACATGCCGGGAAAACTATCAGATATCTTTTATATAGCTGGACTATATCCCCCATTCTTTCTCATAAGAATCTATAGGCATTAAAGTCACCACCCAAGGTATAACCGTAGTCCTTCATTAGAAAGGGCTCAAAACTTTATTCATTTCTTGCATTTGATGCACCCAATAAATTATTGAAAAATAATAAACAACATTTGAGAGAATGACACAGATAGAGTGAAAATCAAATACATTATCATTATACAACCACCATCATTACATCAACTATAATCCAATGTGGTCCCACAAGTAGGGTCTTGGGAAGGTGGGGTTGTACTCAGATCTTACCCCTATCTTTGTGGGGCAAAGAGACTCTGATAGACCCTCGCCTATAAGAAAAGTGTTTTCCAAAACAGGTTTGGAAAATACAAGAGAAAGGAAAAATATGAAAACTATGAAGAGACTATTGAGGAAAAGAAAAATATCAAATGCAAAAAAGAAAAGATAACCAAAGTAAAAGAAACAACTATGTACTAAAAAATTGAAAGAATAAGGTAATGTAGAACAATAAAATTGAAAGAATAAGGTGCTCTATGCTCTGCCAAAGAAAAAGAAAAAAATCATCTGATTACCTACAATTTACAAACCTTCCACCCTAATCCTCAACCTCCACGCACTCTATTTAGGATCATGTCATCAATTAGCTGAAAGTGTGTCATGTCCTATCTAATCACCTCTCATCAATTATTCCTCGATCTACCTCTACCTCTCTTAGGACTATCACTGACATCTCTGCACCTCCTCAATAGGCATCTGCACTTCTCTTTGCATACTCGAACCATCTTGTCCTCACCAGAGGCCACTCCCACCTTGCCCAGTATATCCTCGTTCCTAATTTTGTCTCTCCTAATTTGCACACACATCCATTTAAGCATCCTTTATTTTCGTCTCTTCATTTTCTGGATGTGTGAGTTCTTTCATGATCAATAATCAACCCCATACAACATAGTCGATGTAAAAATCACTCTATAAACTTACTTTTGAGTTTTGGTGGCACATTCTTATCACATAGAATATCAAATGCAAGTCTCTTTTACATCCACCTCACTCCAACATGATATGTGACATCATCATCAATCTTCTTATTCCCTAGGATTATTGACCCACCCAGGATTATTGACCCATGATACTTGAAACTCCCTCTCTTTGGGATAACTTGTGTATCAATCCTCACATACACACTGTCTCATTGTTGTGTCACTGAACATACACTCCAAATACTTGTTTTAGTCCGACTCAACCTAACCGTCTCCAAACTTCCAAGCTATTGTTAACTCTGTTGCATGTCTCGTCAATTAATATTATGTCATTTGCAATAACATACACCATGGTACCTCTCTTTGAATATGTTGTGGCAATTCATCCATCACCACGGAAAGTAAAAACACGCTAATAGTTGATCACCTCGATGGGAAGTGTTTTGAGTCTCCTCCCACTGTTCTCACTCAGGTTTTGGTTTTGTCGTATATAATCTTGATCACTCTAATGTATGTGACGAGTACACCTCTAGACTTGATGCATTTCCTCAAAAAACCTCCCTTAAGACTTTGTTGTAGGCCTTTTTTGGGTCAATGAACACCATAGTCCATATATATGTCTTTTTTCCCATCCATGTACTGCTCCAACAATCTCCTTAAAAGATGAATGATTTCCACTAATTTAATGTAAGCAATCTTCTTGGCTTCCACTTTCCCTTGGACCTCTCCATTCCACCACCAATCTCCTCTATGACCACCAAAATTACCCTTCGAGACCGCTAACACCCCTCAGGTTGTTTCCCTAATACAATTAATTGTCATAGTCCACATACTATTTGCATCCCCCGCAATGTCCCAAGCCCCCGTAGTCATCAACTTCTCTCCCAACTCCTGAATTTTATCCTTAGTCAGGCCCCTCACCTAATCCTTGGTTGGTCATACAAAGTCTTTTTTCCTCTTTCTTCTAACCCCTAGATCTATTACCAAGAGTTTATGCTTGTGAGGTTCTCACTCGGAATAACTTCATAGTCCTTACATAAATTTCTATGAGTTGAGGGCTTATCAAAAACAATCTTTCTACCTTCGCAAAGTCGGGGTAAAGCTACGTACATACCACCCTTCCCATATTCACTTGTGGGATTACACTAGGTATGTTATTGTTGTTGTTGTCCTTACATAAACCTCTATCAGTCTTCCTAAAAAGTAGGTAATTGGTTTGAGTCTTTGTCATCACACTACGGAAGGTTTCTGAAAACTCGAGTTAGCTATCACAACACCGAATATTTATCTCATAGAATTATGATTCCTCCACTTCTATTAGTGGTTGGTAGAGAAATATACTCCTATCTTCATGGTAAACTTTGCCCAATGGATCTCTCCTTCCATTCCTCCGTCTAAGATCTTTGAACCTTTTGCCTTCTGGCTTATAAATTTATCTCCATTTGTCAACAATTAGGAATGACCTTCCTCTACTTTACCAATACATGAAGTTGTGTTTAACTCCATCTTCTTCAATTCTTTCTATTCATAATCCAACATACACTTTTTCCGTGTATAAAGAAAAAATAATGTTCACATTCTTTTTAAAGAAACTTCTACCTCATACTATACAACACCAAAGGAAACACATATTAGCAAACTTTAATGTAATAACCCATTTAATCTTTCTTTCTTAATCTACTAATCAAAGGGAGTTATCCAAATTGAAGCAAAGGATGACACAAAATGTTACATGGTCTCGCTGTTCCACTTCAAGAATTTTTTATTTGTACTATTTCCAAATAGCAAAGAACTTATTTTGTCACCCCAACATGTTCTTATTAACAGCAAAGAGTAAACATTGGCAACTATAGTCCAAGTAGCAGAGTCATGTTAGTTTAATTTGAGATGGAGACAGAAAGAAGGAAGTAGTACAATATGAAAAGCTTTAAGATCTCTTTTCTCTTAAGAGACACAGCACTGCAGTACATACTGTGGTACAAGTTTCCTAATTGACACCAATCAAATAAACATTCTAACTCTCATCTCATTGTTGTCTAAGAACCTGTCCAATTTGTGCTAGAGATAGGAGCAAGAACAACTAATAGCACCTTTGCTATCTCAATTCTCATTTATTTACCTCTCATCGTATTAGGCTATTCATAGTCTTTGGCTTTTTGAACCAGACATCACCTAGTGTAATTGTAGTTCTTACTTTTGATATCTTTCATCGTCAGTTGTTTACTGTGTTGCGATTATCGCACTATATTGTTGGTTCAACATGTTAATTGCTACATTTTCTACACTGTTTTCTTCTTTCATAGTACTTGGATTTGGTGCACTCGAACCAAGGGTCTTCCTGAAATAGCCTCCACAAGGTAGTGGTAAGGTCTGCATACACTCTACCCTCCTCGTGGTACTCTACCCTCCTCATGGTGGAATTTCAGTGGGTATGTTGTTGTACCTCTCTTTTTCCCTATCCCCTTTACTTCCCTTTTTTCCTCCACTCTTTGGTTCTTTCTTCATCTACCACTGTATTTACATGCTCTCTTCTTCCAATTCATTGCGAATTTCTTCTTTATTAGTAAGTAATACATAATAATGCAAAATGTGTTGCTTATGAACTGGTCCTATACAATATATGTTCATAACAGATTCCATTTTTTTTAGTAAATAGAGATGAATAATAAACTAGAAAAAGGCAAAAGATGAGAACTTACAAGGATATGAAAGATGATAATAATTGTGAAAGATAAGAAGGAAGTGAAGCCACCATCAAGGAGACGAGGAGCCCAGATAAGAACGACGACGGCATAATACGAAAGTACAACAATAGCAAGAACGATGAGGATCACGAAATAGCCAATAACTTTGAGTCCAGAACACAGCCTGAATGGATTGAGATCCATTGCAGGAGTGGGAGTAATTCGAGGCAGAAGTAGACCGGACGTGCGTCGGGATCGAGCTGGGAAGAAGCGTCTCCAGATATGGGAAGCCAGCTCGATAACCCGTCGGAATTTATTTTTTTTTGGCAGATGAGAACGCCGCAGGTCACCGGAACACGGAGTACTGCCGGCTAGAGACTTACAAAATGTTCAATATATGTCGGTCTTTGCTTAACAACAGTGAAACAGAAAATTTGACTGAAAGTATGCGAGAAACAGAAAGAAAACCAAGGACAAAAGATAGAGTGAGTGACACGCGTAAGATTCTCAATGTAGGTATAAAATATCAAAAATCCAATTGCAATTTTATATTCAATCTAAAACATAAGTGACTGTCATATTATATCATTCGATTTTTAAGTATGAAATCGATCACTCAAAGAACTATTTCAATTAATTTTCATATCAATTGAATCAACTTCTCGACGTGCAATATTTTAAATTTTTATATTAGACTAACAAAGAATAAAAACAAGACTAATAAAGTTATCATGTACATCAAACAACTTTCTTTCAATATTAAGATGCCTAGGATAATGATTTCTCTAAATATCAAAATAAATTCTTAATGTATTAACTATAATAGGAACATTTATGTGGATATCCCAAATGCATCATGAGTCATTCAAAAATTATAAAGCGGGGAAATATTTTGTGGCTGCTAGATATGAATTATGTGATCTCCCACATATATCAAAATTTTCAATCAAGCACTTGTACTTGAAATGGAGGGTGCAATTCAAGAAGTTAATTGGAGGAAATTGGTGTGCAACAACATTGGTCTACCTAGGTGGATTTCATTCTAAGATTTGTTGCTCTAGGTAGACTAAGTACTTGGGATAAGTTTTTTAGATGAGAGATACAAACAACTTAGAATTGTCCTTTGCGTGAAGGTGGAAAATGAAAGCATTTCTCATATTTTCTTTACTTGCAAAGTCTCTGCCCAGTTGTGGCAGAATCTGTTACTATGGGTTGATATCAGGAGAACACATGTGTCATGGAATGATAAACTTTAATGGATTGCGTAACATTGTTCATTTTGTATTCCTAAGATACTGAAAACAAAACTTTGAAGAACTTGGTAAGAAACAACAAAGTTTAAAGAGCATTTTCAAAACTAAAAAATGTAAACTAGTAGAGAATATAGAACCTGAAACACAGATTAGAAACAATATACAAAATATTTTTCTTAAAGAAGAAAATCGAGTCCACTGAATGCACAGTGTCTCCTTAAGGAAATTATTCCCCTCAAGTATCTGAGGTTAATGGAATATATCCTCCTAGGATAGAACGATCTTACTCACCGGTGTATCGGTACCTAAAACCACGGTGTCAGCGAACCACTCAACGACAGTAAAGTACAGTTAGAATACTAGATTTAGTAGTAGTAGAAGATCCAGAAAAATTCGTTCTTTTTTTAAAATGAGAGGAAATCCTCAATTTATAGAAAACAAAGGGTAGTGTGAAATGGTTCTTATTGTGCCTTACCGGAAAGGTCACAAACCTTTGGAAAAGTCACAATCTTTCGAAAAGGTCACAACTTTTTATAAAAGTCACAATGTCACGACACGAGAGCACCCCTTGGTCGTAACCGGCGTACTCGACCTCTCGGAGGTCTAATACAAGCCTCTTAGCATTCATTCATCGCATAAAACTAAAAACCATAATGAATTAAAAACTTTCTTTACAAGGAAGACATTTCATTAAAATAGTAAGCGGAAGACTTCTAGACTTTATACACTTATGTCTCAAACCATCTAATACTTTGAATACAACATTGGGATTAAGCCCATACAAAACTTAAGCAAATACTAGAAAGACATAAAATAAAAAAAAAAGGGACATGTAGGGTATTGTCCTCGAATCTATGAGGACTCACCAAGTCTTCATCTTCAACACTTAGAAACCTAACAAGTAGCCATGACATGTCACCATCTCAAAATCCCTACACTTTAGTCAAAAAGGGAAAGAAAGGGGGTTAGCACAATTAAGTACTAAGTATGGAGACCATGCAAGAAAATATGCACAATGGACACTTACAAGAAATGTATGCTTTCATATCATTTTGATAAAAACCTTCACTTCACAAGTATAAGAGACATAATACAAGTCAATGTTCACATATAAAACCATGGCCAACCGTATACATACTCAACATATATTCATATACAACTCATGCTTAACTTTAAAGGAACACATGCCATTTCATTACCATAGGACCTCTACCTAATATAACCTTAAGACACACTTGAGTAAGACAAGAAGTGACCGCCCATACAACCTCTTCAAGCACACTTAAGAGTTCCTCAAGATTACCTTAGATAAGGACATTTCCTTTACATCATAACATCCATAGACCAACATTCTTTAAGCCATTTAGGAGACATCCAAGCACATAAGGGGACTTTCACATAATAGTCGTTAGACTTAGGAAACTCACTTTAGTATATTCTAGGCCTACTCGTGCCATGTATAGGTAGCATCACATACTACTACCTACACTTTGTAGAACCTATCCAATACTAGAGTGCACATCCCATATGATGGGAATAGGCATAACCGACATAGACCATACTAGCTAGGTATGGAATCCGGAGTCTACCCTACTCCGTGGAAGGTGTTCTACTTGCCAAAGGTAGAACTAATAAGCAACCCATGTAGGCACATGGTTTAGGGGATGTCCAAGGAAGTTCATTGTGCCTAATCTCATACTCAACTAGGCCACCTTCCTAACCACATCCACTCGGTGCTAGCCTTGTTTCCCATAGAGTATTCAATCACATATGTACTAGAGATGGTTCCTTTTCTAGTTCAACCAACTCATAGTACCTCTTCCCAAGAAAGGCCCCATTTCTTAGTTATAGCCAATCAAGGTTCATAAGGATAGCTCATTTGACTTTCTTAGATAAGGATTCTCATGCCGTTCCGGCTACATCCATCTCTAAGTCTATCATCTCACTCAAGAAGGGAACATCGCCCTAAGGCCCATCCTTCAAGGTTATACATTTTCATAGGAAAGCTAGACTTATGAAAGGGCACCATTTCTTAGTTCTGCCGATTCATGTCTTGGCCTAGAATTCCTCTTTTAGCATTTATAAAAAAGGCACCATTTCTTAGTTCTAGTCCACTTCACACATTCATGCATTCAAGACTTTAAGTAACAAGAAGAGACACTATAGTCTACTAACCAAGTTACAACATTATCGTCTAAGGATACTTCATAATCCAACATCATCCCATATATATATCATGAGAAATCATACTTTAGATCACAATGCTATCCACTTTACATAGGATCATCACAAGATCACATAAACTCATTCACATCCTATCCTCACATATAGCTTCAAATAAAACTTTACATATAGCTTCATATAGGACTTTACATATAGCCTCGTTTATATATATGAACACAATAATACAACAATACTCATATAATGCCCTTCATGGCCACAATCATAATTCAAAGAAACAAGCAACACTTCAACCAAAGGTGAATCCAACCTAAGAAGCAATTATAGCAATATTAAGAGATAAAGTCATCTTACCACCTTTCAAAGGCCATAAGCCACAATACTCAATTCCATGCCAATTATACAATATTCATCAAGTTAGGTCAACTTACCCTCTTTCCATAGCTATATTCATCATCCTCATATTCCAACAATTTACAATACAATAACAATGATAATAACAACATTCAACTATACAAGTTAAGCTAAACAATATCCAACAACCAACATAAAGGCTAAATCCCAATTTATAACCATTCAAGGCTACTACTTCACATTATACAATTAAATAACAATTTCCAAAAATTCAACATAGTTAAGATCATATAAGAACAGCCCACATCTAACCACTCAATAATCCTTCATCAATTACTCAAAATCAATAGACCCACTTTAGGCAAAATTTAGAAAATTTGAGAAGACATGGGTTTATGAAGATTTCTTTCTTAAAACCATCAATAATCATTAAAAATAACATAAATCATCATTTAGAATCATTTAATGCAAGAACCCATGCTAGAATTGAATTTAGGTTTGTTTTTGAGTTTTTGAACAACTTTGAAATCTTTTGAATTGACTCTTTGATTGAAGAAGGAATCAAAGATGAAGAGTCCTCATACCTTAATCTTGAAGAACCAACGAAATTGAAGAAGAAATCAGTAGCCACCATCAACCTTAGCTCATTCTTTCACCTTGAGCTTCCATGGGGTCTTGAGAGAGTTTTGAGAGAGGGAGGATTTTGAATTTTTTTTTTGGAGAATGACTTTAAAATAGACTTAAAACCTTATATATTTATCATAAAAACCATTTAAATTCAATCCCACATAATAAACAATTAAAACGAAATTACTTAAAAACCCCTCACTAGGGCAGCCCCGTCAGGGACCAAGGAAGACTTTACGAACCGTGAAGGGGGACCACCTAATTCGATTTGAGCTATGAGATATGACCATAAACACCACATGACCAACCATCAAAAATACATGAGAGGCTCTAGCCTAGTTCATTTTTTTTTGGGTCGTTACACACAATTTTTCATAAAAGTCACAATTTTTCATAAAAGTCACAACTTTTCATAAAAGTCACAATTTTTCATAAAAGTCGCAACTTTTCATAAAAGTCACAACTCTTCATAAAAGTCACAACTCTTCATAAAAGTCGCAACTCTTCATTTTTCATTCACACCTTTTAAAACCCAACAATCCCCTGCATGAATGTGGAATGACTCCAAGACAAAGAAACGGACAAGTATGTGTACTTTACAAGCAAGAATTAACTACATATGGATAAGTAGGTTTCCCCTTGGACTTTCCATAGTGACCATATGTCGGATATACTCGGTCAATCGGTAGATGTGATATCTTTGAACCGTCGAGATTTGGTGTATACCTAGACAACCATATGTCACACAATTAACCCTTTACCATTTATGGTTCGTATGGTTGTGTTCATTTCAGCCATAAACACCTCATGGTTCCATGAGTGTATAGAGAGATGGACTTTTGACAATCATCCTCTTTGAAGCGGTTAACACTTCACACTCACATAGGTGATTTCTAAACGTGTTATTGCGTAGATACACTATTTGGTCAAATCTGCCAAACTTAACAAATCATTAAAAACTTTAAGCTTTATTAATTCATTAACAAGCCTTAATGTTGTATCCTTGTTCCTGAGCATTGTCTTCATCATGGGAATGGATTGAGTTGGTTGACAATATCGAACCGTCAGTCACAACTTTGTTTTTCTCCTTGAATCTAGCTCTTGGGATCTCCAGTCTGCTAGATAGAGTTACCGCCATGATGACTTTTCCTAAGCCGTAAACCAATTCCCTTAGATGATTTTTCAACTTTCTCTCTAGTTAGGCCTTTTTGTAAGTGGATCCGACATATTATCTTTTGACTTTACATAGTCAATTGTGATAATTACACTAGAGAGTAGTTTTCTAACGGTATCGTGTTTATATCTTATATGACGAGACTTTCCGTTATACACCATGCTTTATGCCTTACCTATTGCATCTTGACTATCAAAGTGTATGCATGTTGATGCCAAAGTTTTGGGCCAAAAAGAATATCTATCAAGAAATTCTGGAGTCTTTCAACTTTTTCATCGGCCTTATCTAGAGCACCTAGCTCAGAGATCATTGTAGAGTTAGCGATACATGTCTTTTTGAAAGATTTCCAAGAGACTACTCCTCCACAAAGAGTAAATACATATCCACTCGTGGATTTTACTTTATTCGATCCCGGTGATCCAATTTGCATCACTATATCCTTTCAATACTGTAGGATATTTGTATAATGCAAGACATAGTTTTGAGTATGTTTTAAATACCCCAAAACACTATTCATTGTCATCCAATGAGTTTGATTGGGATTATTCATGAACCGACTCAGTTTATTAATAGCACATGTTGTATCTGATCGCGTATACTTTCTGATATACATCATACTTCCCAATACTCTAGCATAATCCAATTGTGAGTCACTTTCACCTTCATTATGTTGAAGTAAAAAGCTCACATAATTGGAGTCTTGACAATATTAAAATCCAATTATTTGAACTAGTCAAGTTCCTTTTCAATGTAATGAGACTGTGACAATGCTAAACATCTTGGAGTTCTAAGAATTCTTATACCTAAGATCACATCAGCAACTCCACGATCTTTCATATCAAAGTTGCTTTCTAGCATATGTTTAGTAGCATTTATGTCATTAGTGTCTCTATTGATGATCAACATATCACTAATATACAAACAAACAATGACCTTGTGATTTTAATGTGAACACATTTATCACTTCCATCATTCTTAAATCCATTTACCAACATAGTTTGGTCAAATTTCTTATGTCAATGTTTGGGTGCCTGTTTTAGTCCATAAAGTGACTTAACAAGTTCGCACACTTTCTTTTCTTTACCAGGAACCACAAAACCCTCAGGTTTGCATGTAAATTTTTCCTCTAATTCTCTATTTATGAAAATTGTTTTCACATTCATTTGATGAATTTGGAGGTCAGATATCGCAACTAATGTAATTAACATCCGAATGAATGTAATTCTAGTTACTGGCGAGTATGTGTCGACAAAATCAAAACTTTATTTTTGTCTACAACTTTTGACAAAAAGTCTTGCTTTGTATTGGTCAATAGTTCCATCGACTTTCATTTTCCTTCTGAAGATTCACTTTGAACCCAAAGGTTTATTTTCTAGAAGAAAATCAATTAACTTTCAATATGGTTGCTCAAGATTGAATCAATCTCACTATTGACACCATCTTTCCAAAAGGATGAGTCTATAGAAGATACAGGAAATGTTACAAAATCATATTCGAAGGAAGTAGATGTCCTTTGACATTTACTACGCCTATGAATCTCTTTATTAAGTACATCCTCCTTTTTTCTTTCCAAGGTCTTTTAGACCCTTCACTAGACTACTCAAGTCTAATTTTACAGTCCACAGTCATAGGTCCTATTTTAATCCTTTTAGGAATAGGAACTTGGACTTTGGCTAGACACCCCCACACTTTGAAATATTTTAAGTTGGATTTCCTTCCTTTTCGTTTCTCATATGGAATAGATTGTGTCCTGAACAAATAAAACTTTTTATTGCTTTCTTTCTGAAATGACAACTTTTTGTTGCTCCATTTTGCTATAAGGATAGCTTCTCCACACAAGTTTGTTAGGACCGAAATAAGCAGGTGTAATGCGGATGCTAGCAAAGCAAACCTCGAAAGACCACGAGTAAGAAGACAAACGAGAAACACATCAAAAGAGACAGATTTAACGTGGTTCGGTCAATCGACCTACGTCCACAAAGGAGATGAGCAATCCACTATAAATATGAGAGTACAAAATATAGAGAGAAACAACCTCAACCAATTCACTCGGAATACAAGGAGGTACACAAAATTCTCCTCCATAACCGCGACTCTCAAAACCCTAGGACTACATTGTGAATGCTAATTAAGTTAGAAGGAACAAACCTATATTTATAGAGTCCTAAACCTTTCCTACAAGAAAAGGACTAGTAAAATATTAAAACCTTTTTCTAAAAGGAAAACCTATTTATGGTAAGAAATCAGGGCAAATAAACCCCAACAGTTTTGTGGTAAACCTGAACTTATAAGTAATGTAGCCATCATTTCCTCCAAAGTTCGATTCTTTTTTCATTCTGCAATTCCATTAGATTGAAGTGAATAGGGCAATAGTTTGATGGATAAATGCACTTTCCAAACATATTTTTGCAAAAGGAGATTTATATTCGCATCCCTATCACTTCTTATCTTTTTCCCAACTGATTTTCAACTTCAATATTATATTGTCTAGACATTTCTATTGCTTCATCCTTACCATTCAGCAAATAGACACAGTCGTTTCTAATGCAATTGTCAATGAAAGTTATGAGATACATTTTCCCACCACTAGATGGTGTTGACTTCATATCACAAATGTCAGTGTAAGTCAACTCTAAGGGATTAGAATTTCTTTCAACATATTTATAAGAATGCTCAGCATACTTAGATTCCACACAAACTTGATATTTTTATTTATTGCACTCAAAGTTAGACAAAACTTTTAAGTTGATCAGTTTTTCTTATAAAATTTTGTAATTGACATGCCCCAAGTGTTCATGTCACAAACAGTTTGACTCAAGCAAGTAAGAACAAATAAAAATATTGAGTTTGAAAAGCTCTCCGCGAGGTAGCTTTTTCTCACAAATATTTTGTTCCTCTTTCTTACAATTTTGTGTGATACAAACATTGTTTAGAGTCATCACCTTGTCAAATGTCCTTTTCGGAAGGATCTTTTCATAACTTTCAATTTGGCTATTATAGAACTACCTATGAACAAAGTTTCATCGGGTCCAATAAAGGCAATATAGTCCAAATGCTTCTTTTACAAAATATGACAAATGACTATTCACCAATATTCATGTCTATACAAATAGTTATATTTAATAGACATATCTTTTCATGAAAAATCACAACATTTTTAAGTGACACCTTTTTCATAAAAGAATTCAATCATTTTGAACAAGTATACATATAATTTGGTAGTTTCGTACTAGTCATACCATATACTAGTAAACGAGAAACTCAACGACCACAAAATCAAATATACTCCAAGAATTTTGTGGGTCTAACATAATACAAAAGTATCATCAAATTTCATATCTTGTGCTCCAAATTTAAATTAGCCACTATGTCTAATTTTATCTTTGTCATAAGCAAAGAACCCCCCACATTTTAAATATGATCTCAAAAATATTTTTCAAATATTTGAAAATAGTTTTTCCACATATTTTTTTTTTCTCATGCTATCAAAGTGTCACTGGCAACATGAAATCACTTTTGAAAATATTATTCTACAAAAGAATTATAGTGCTTCAATTCCATTTGACAATTTTTACGCAATGTCAAAGTTCATTCCATAGAGGCACAAAATCACAAACTCTAAGTCACTGGTATTTTTCCTCTATCACAAATAGACATACCACTTAGTATTTAAAATACTAACAATAAAGACAAAATATTTAGTACAATTTGTTTCTATATAACAGTGAAGTTTATGGAAAATCAAAAGTACAACATTGACTTATTATGTGAAGTTTTCATATTCTTCAAACCAATTGCATAGTCTAATTTATCCAAAGTAGAAAACTACAAAAGTTTTTAGTCTACAAAAATCAGACACAATCAAATTTCACATGGAGTACAAAACTACAAAAAAAAAATTCAGTCTCCAAAAAAAATTGAACATATTCATAGATTATCACATAGATATGCTTTTCTTTTCAAATAGCCTTCCAACTATAACATTTTGACATACTATTTTATCAAACAAAAATGTGCATCTCTCATTCTGCAAACTAAAGAATTTTAAAGGCAGCACTTTTTGCCAAGGAAAATTCATTCAAAAAACCATATGGTTTGCAGATCTTTTTCCAAAGATATACATGATAAATATCAAAACTTTTAACTTTTTGAAACTATTTTCCTCCTTAGATAA
The DNA here is from genome assembly GCF_900185275.1 of Solanum verrucosum. Lineage (NCBI taxonomy): Eukaryota > Viridiplantae > Streptophyta > Magnoliopsida > Solanales > Solanaceae > Solanum > Solanum verrucosum. Next base: position 9,492,969 of record NW_026020221.1, on the reverse strand, counting down.
ATAATAAGAAGGTTACCTGGTGTAATCATTAACCGGAATACCACCAATTTTTTTGTACATTCTCACTTCGACCTTGCTAAACAAAGCACCGAATTCTAGAGAAGTAATGCATTAATCTTCTACTTCCATGATTTGTTTCTCCAATCAATAGAATACAAAAAATACCAATAGTATAATAATTTCCTTAAGATTGTTGTTCATCTTGTATTCCTAAGATACTAAAAACAAAATTTTGAAGAACTTGGTAAGAAACAACAAAGTTTAAAGAGTATTTTCAAAACTAGAAAATTTGAACTAGTAGAGAATATAGAACCTAAAACACAGATTAGAAACAATATACAAAATATTTTTCTTAAAGAAGAAAATCGAGCCCACTGAATGCACACTGTCCCCTTAAGGAAATTATTCCCCTCAAATACCCGAGGTTAATGGAATATATCCTCCCAGGATAGAATGATCTTACTCACCGATGTATCGGTATCTAAAACCACGGTGTCAGCGAACCACTCAACGACAGTAAAGTACAGTTAGAATACTAGATTTAGTAGTTGTAGAAGAAGTCCAGAAAAATTCGTTCTTTTTTTAAAATGAGAGGAAATCCTCAATTTATAAAAAACAAAGGGTAGTGTGAAAAGGTTCTTATTGTGCCTTACCGGAAAGGTCACAAACCTTTGGAAAAGTCACAATCTTTCGGAAAGGTCACAACCTTTCATAAAAGTCACAATTTTTCATAAAAGTCACAACTTTTCATAAAAATCTCAATTTTTCATAAAAGTCACAACTCTTCATTTTTCATTCACACCTTTTAAAACCCAACACAACATGCTAAAGGTAAATGCTCAAAGAAAGTGATTTTCTGTATGATGTTAGCAGCAACTATCTACTATTTGTAGAGAGAAAGGAATCTTAGAATTTTTCAAAGCAAAAAGCAAACCACAACCTGGCGGATCAAGCAAATAGTCCAAGAAGTCTACATTAAAGCAGGGAAAATTGTCAAACTCACTAGTTGGTTGGAAAGCCACAACTTCTATCCAGATTGAAATCTTCATACTACTAATAGTTGTTAGATTGGTTTAGTTTATGCTTTAATGTCTCGTTGCTAGGAGGTTGTTGGGGCATGATGTCCAGCAATGCTCTCTATTTGTACTGATACACACGTTTACTTTGATAATGAAATTAACATAGTTATAAAAAAAAATTATAATTTTGCTGGACTATACTCTATCAATCGTGAATCTTTTCTTACCATAAATATCTCTCAATAAAGTATAGTAATTTTCTATAGTTATTATCTCGAACTAGCTCTAGCTGACACTTTATGCTATTCACGAAATCACCAAAGTTTCATTATCTCTAAATTCGCCTTTCAATTTAAGTTGTTAATTTCTTAGCAACTTTGAACTGTCATTGTTCAATTAAAATCTAATTTTACAATCTTTTTCAAGTAAAACAAGATATAATTAAATTTGTTAATCAAGGACCCTTAAATTAACAATAATAAATATGTAGTTGTACAAATAGAGAAGAATAAGAATAACCAGATTATAATTAAACACAATCACATAGTTAGGCCTCATTTGTTTTCTCTTAATGGAGGTCTGAATTTAAAATCCACGTTATTAAGTGCATTTGTTTACATTAAGATTTAAGATCTAGTGTGTATCCACTCCATAAATGAATGATTCAGACCGTAAGACATTAAGTGCATTTGTTTACAATAAAATTTAAGTACTTATTTGGTCCGAATAGGTCTTAATTATTAAAATTTTGGATAGTCTATCATGTGTATGGATAGGTTAATTTAATGGGAAAAGGGTCTGAAAAATATTTCAACTTTGGCCGAAATTGTTGTTACGATACCAAACTTTATGGAGGACCTTTTACCCCCCTGCACTATTTAATAGTGTATTTTAAAGGTATATATGTGCCCATGTAGACACATTACTATTTATAATGATACAATATTTATGATATCCACGTGGCGTAACGACCCTAAAATGAAATAGGAAGAACTAGAGTCTCACATGTGTTTTAGAAGTTGTTAACTTGTTAAAATGATGAGTTTTGGCTTTTAAAGTTTAGTTTAAAGAGTTTTTAGGTCAAACGTCAAGGGACGATCATGACGTTCGAAAACTAGTCTTTTGAGTTAATGTGTTCTAGTGTGGTGCCATTGGAGTTTGGTGTGTTGTTTGAGGTCTAAATCATGTGGAGGTGACTCTCACACTTAGATGGGCATGTTTAGGGGTTAAACGTCCGGGTACGACTCCTCAAGGACCACCCTAAGGGTCCTTGAGGAGGACCCTAAGTTTAGACCCCAAGCTGCCAAAAAGTGGTGAACTACGGCCATGGCTTACGGCCAATAGGTCCACTTACGACCTGTAAGTCCACTCCGTAAGCCAAGACTTAGCCTAGGGAGCCTTAGCTCCCATGGCCAAGTCTCAGTCACCAACGACGGAGTCCGTAGGTGGGGGTTTCGTAAGTCTCACCTGTTTTGTTGTCATGTGTTTGGCCAAGCAAATGGTGGTTTGGTAAATTCTACCCTTGGCCAATTAAATGCATGGACGGTTGTTTTTAGTGTTTTTAGGTATTTTAAGTGTATTAAAACATTTAAACCTCCATTTAGAATTCATTCTTCAAAAACAAAATCCTTCTCTCCTAAAAGTTCTCTCTAAAACTCCATTGAAGGTCAAGGTCAAGTTCAAGCTAGGGTTGGGAATTTCAAAGTGTTTCTACTCCAATTTCGTGGGATTCTTCAAGTATAAGGTATGGTGATCCTTTATCTAGGGCAAGCTTCACCCTAGAATCAATTTCAAAATAGTTTTCAAGTTTCCAAAGTTTATGAAAAATCCTAATTCTTACTCAAACTCATGGGTTCTTGCATCAAACGATTTCAATTGATAAGTTATGATTATGTTGATGTTTAATTGATGATTTTAAGATGAAAAACTCTATGAACCCATGATTTCACTAAACTCCTAAATTTGGCTTATGAAGTGGGTTTTATGGTTATGATTGGATGATGATGGAATTATGCTTAGCTTGAATTGTATTATTGATTTCTATTGTTATCTATACCAATTCATGGTGAATTGTTGGAGAATTGAGTAATTGTGATCATGGCTTTGGAGAATGGTAAGTTGATCTAATTTCATGATTATTGTAGAATTGTTCTTGTATGGTTTGATCCACTTATGGTGGAGGTGCTTATATATTGAATGTGTTGTGATTATGGCCATGAAGGCATTATATGGTGAATTGAAGTGTTAACATGTTATTGTATAGATGGTTGTATAATGTGAAGGTGTTTATGTGATCTCAATGATTATCTTGTGTGTAGTATTATTGTATTGTGATGGAAAGTATGTTCTCTCTTAATGATCATGTATGAGGTTGATCTAATGTGAAAGGTCCTTCTAGTATTGTAATGTAATCTTGCACATTGATTTGGTAGGCCTAGGGCATCCTCCTCCTTGTGTAATTGAATGTGATGTGATGAATGTATCTTAGGACCGGTAGACCAAATGTGGTATGCCCTCCATGAAGTGTGATTGATGTCTTGAATTGGTAGACCTAGTATAGGTGCCCTTTCATGAATGAATGAGTAATGACCTTGAATCGGTAGACCCAATGTAGAAGGCACCTTTCTTGGAAAGTCATGAGCTCTCTTTAATGAACCTTGAAACGAAAGACCTAGTGAAAGGACATTTTCTTGTGTAATGTACTTTGGATCGGTAGACCTAGTAATGGTAGCCCTATCAAGTACAATGAATGTGAATGAAATACTCTATGGGAATAGAGGCTAAGCACCGAGTGGATAGGGTTAGATGGAAACACTCCCAATGATAGGCCAGAGTTCTAATGAACATCTTCCTACCCCAGAACTATGTGCACACATAGGAGATATATTAGTTAGTGGTCTACACCAACGCTATAATATCATCTAGTTCTACCTTAGGCAAGTAGAACACCTCTTTTCGGTGTGGGGGTAGAACACCGAATTCCATGTCTAGATCTCATGGTCTATGTCGATTAATGCATATTCCCATCATGTGGGATGTGCACTCTAGTTATTGGATAGGCTCTATAACGTGTACGTAATAAAATGCAATGTTATCTACACATGGCATGAGTAGGCTTTGAAGATACTAAAGTGAGTTCCCTAAGCCTTAATGGCTAATGAGTGAAAGTCCTCTAAAGGAATGAATGTGTCCTAAATGGCTTAATGAAGATGTTGACTTATTGTCTAAATGGAATGATGAATGAGTAACTTATATTGATGAAATGATTACTTAGCATGTTGTGTATAAATAAAAAGGTTCTTGTCTATTATAGCCTTGAGGAATACCTAGGTGTGGTATGAAGAGGTTGTATGGGCGGTCACTTAATGTCTTACTTAGGTGTGTCTTAGGGTAACTTTAGATAGAGGTCCTAAGAGGTTGAATGGCTTATTGATGTATGTACTTGTGGGTTATATGTGGTTCTTGCTTAAATGTGATGTATGAGACTTTATATATTGAATGTGATGATTATTATGCCTTAATATCATGTTATGAAGATTTTATCAAAAATGGCATACAAGTATGATTTGAACTCAAATGTCCCTTTTCAAGCATGTTTTTGCATGGTCATCATATTTAGTACATCTAATGTGCTAACCCCATTCTTTTCCCTTTTTACCAAAGTGTAGGCTTTGGAGATGTTGGTGTTCTATGCTTGAAGGATAGGTCTCTAAGGTGCTTGAAGATGAAGACTTGGTGAGCCCTCATAGTTTCGAGGACAAACCCATGGTGTTTCCTTTTTATGTCTTTTAGTTTTGTTAAAGTTTTGTATGGGCTAAGTTCCAATGTTGTATTCAAAGCATTAGATGGTTTGAGACATAGTGTATAAAGTCTAGAAGGTTTCCGCTTGCTATTTAATGAAAATGTCTTCGATTGTAAAGAAAGTTTTTAATTTTTCTCTATTTTTAAGTATCTTATGCAATGAATGATCTATGAGGCTTGTATAAGACCTCTTCGAGGTTGAGTACGCCGGTTACGACTAGGGGGTGCTCTCGGGTCGTGACACGTGGGCACATATATACCTTTAAAATATACTATTAAATAGTGCAGGGTGGTAAATGGTCCTTTCAAAAATTTGATATTGTTACAGCAATTTCGGTCAAAGATCGGATATATTTCAGACATTTTTCCCTAATTTAATCATCACTTTATCCACCATCACTGTGAGTTAATGAGTTGCATCCAGAGTCGCTAAAGTCGTTGACGACATTTATTAAGATATTGATTACAAATACCTATATTATATTATTGTCACTAAATATAGTATAGCGGCTATTATATTATTGCCGCTAAATATTTATCACTGAAGTTCTTTATTTGTATGAGTGCATCTTTGCACCCGTTGGAATCATCAAGTCACCCATATGAGATCGTTTTGATTAAAAGCTGACTGTGGTCAAACTTAACTTTCTTAAAACACAAAAATTCAATCAAAGACTCAAATCACCAGGGGCGTATGCAGGAGGGGGTCAACGGATTCACGTGAATCCATGTTCCCACTTGAAATCATACATAGTAGTGTCATATTTTTAAAATATTTAAAATTAGATGTATGAATCCACACTCAAAGTATCGTATAATTATACAATGATGATTGAGTGCACCTCGCTAAGTGAGGTTAGAAATTTGAATCTTATATCTATCTTGCTTTATTTTTCTTTTTAAAATTGTGTAACACATCTCTAAGTGGTTATTGATAGCACTTTAGATATATAGCTTTAATATTTAAAAAATTCCAAGTTTCTCACACTGGAAATTCCTGATTTTTGTTAGCACTGTAATTTTTTTATATAATTAAACTAAATATGTACACTAAAATTACTAGTACTGAATGATATAACATACAATCGATGGGTTCAAATCTCAATACTTTCGGTACGAAATATATATATATATATATATATATACACACACACACACCATTTGTATAGATAAGAATTAATTTTGTACCTATAATTTTATAATTTTAACGATTTTTAGTGATAAGAATCTACATATCAAATCGATCAAATTTATATCTTAGATCCACATTTTCGTAATAGTGCACCCATCATCTCAAAATTCTGGATACGCCTCTACAAATCACGCTCGAAAACCTTGAGACTCATACCAACCATCCAACAAAGCCAAAAATCACCTTTCAAATCTAACGGATCTGTCAGAATTTGAATTCGAGTTTATTATCCTAGAATATTGACTTAGATCAATTTTTCAAAATTGAAAATCTTGCCCAATCCTCTTACAATCACCTCGAGAATCATGTCATTATTTCCTTGCAAATTATAAACAACATAATGAAGTTATAAAAAAGTTCAATTTGGAGATATAGATTCAAAAGAACAAAACGACTATGCAAGTCGTTATAATTACTATCCATACGATGACATGTTTTTTTATTAATTTGCAGGGAAAATATAACTTCTATTTTATCCATGGTGACATATATAAGTTCTATTGATTTTAACAAATATTCTGAAGATTTTATTGGTTATGCAAATACAGCGCATTATCAGAAGTTCCTTCTTCAAATAATTTATTTGCATGTGAAGATTCTAGCATAATAATTTACAAGACAACTAATTGTTGATATTTATTCAAAGTCATGTCAAGATGCTAGCAACTTATTTAATACATAATGTATGATTTTTCTTGAAAAAAAATAATATTCAGAGGCGAATTCAAAATTTGAAGATTGGGGGTGCACCACTATCTTTTAGTTTTTTGGTTATTGAAGGCAAAAAATAGAAAAAAAAATGATGCCCATGCGGCTTTAACCACCTCACCTGAATGAATTTTTGGTTTTTAAAATGCGCAATTATATACATAATCGTTGCTTAAGGTATCTATACACATATATATAATTTGTTTCGAAAAGTTATATGGTGCACGTGCACCCTTACGAATCAATGTAGGTCTGCCTCTGTCAATATTGTATGGAGATAGATGTTGCCTTCAATTAAATGAGAGTATATCAAAGGCAGCCAAATAAAGAATATTTTGCCAAAATTCTTTTTTAGACATGATCTTTAAATGTATATATATAAGATTGAGGTGCATCATCTCAAAGAAAATAAAGTTATGCTTTCATCGGGGAAATAAGCTCTTTTTCTCATTGGGTTTATTTCCTGACAAGATTTTTAACAAGGCAACCAATAATATGTATTAAAATATAAATATATATATATATATATATATATATATATATATATATATATATATATATATATATTTCACTAGAATTTTTTCCCACGTGATTTTAACTAGTTAGATTTTATGAGTCATATAACCTATCAAGGTATGGAAATCCAATGGAGAGTTATGAAACAATTAGCTAGTGTGGATATTCACTACGCTAGACATAAATTCCCTACTACTCCTCATTTTTACGATGTCATGAACTCCCACACCTCCGTAACTTTTCTCCATGATCTTCCCCCATAACCTTCATGATTAATTTCATGTTTATGACAACCTTTTGTGTGTTTCTACGTAAACTATTAATAAAAGCATAAAAGTGCATATTGTATACTAGACTTGAGAATTGAGAAACACTTGGAAGAAATGAGAAAATTTATACACTCTCTTCTTTGGTCTCTCTTTATTTGCTTTGTTTATATATTGTGTTTGCTCTCATTATATAGCAATTCTTTGTTTAGAGGTAGTAATTTATTTTTACTAGAATGAGGGTTGACTATTGTTTTTTTACTACTTATATTTCATAGCTAGTTTTCTCATTATAGGAAAATTGTCATATCCAACGATAACGAACGATTGGCAAATGGTATATGTTGATTGTGATGGTACATATGGTAAAGGTATTAGTGACTTTGAGTAGTGGCATAACAAGAATGATTGATGCGGACATATATTGATCGCTCACATTAAATTTATTTTATTAGTAGAGGGACAAATATAACCCTTTTGCCTAGATTGTTTAACGAGAAGAATTGAATAACTAAAAGATAACTGCAAAAATATACATACAACATGATGTACATCACAAAGATTAGGAGAATGCACTGTTGAAACTATCTTCAACATGTAAGTATTTGTGATATGTAAATTAACTCGACTGATATATAGTATATGTGACAGTTTGGCCGAGTGGTCTAAGGCGCCAGATTTAGGCTCTGGTCCGAAAGGGCGTGGGTTCAAATCCCACAGCTGTCATTTTAGAATTATTATTTTTTCACTACTATTCTTAGTATTACATAGCAATAAGTTAGGTATTGCTTTATATGTGTATATATAAATTTTTAAATCCCTTAAACGTAATGGAGAGTAGTAGCTCAGTGGTTATGGGTGTTCATAGAGTTTTTAAATGCAAATTAGTCAGGTTTGGTTCTCCACGTTCACACACAATTATATATTTTTCTAGCCTTTTAGTTTCTTCTTTAAAATTGGCCCTATTTGGACCAAATACATTATTATTGGTACTAATTACATACTGAAATAACAATTTCTTTAATTATATTTACTGCTAGAAAAATATTGTTGACACCTAATTTTGATCCTCCCCGATAAGATTAATTTTCGAGCTTCTTAATTTTCAATGATTTGGAATAATTAGTTTTACAAAACTCAAAAAGATAAATAAATTATTTTCTAAGTTTTAAAGCAATTTTAGTCATGTTTATGATTTTTAAAACAATATAATATTTGTATATAAATTTTATATGTGATTGTTGCATTTTCTTACGAGCATTTCAAAAATCAAAGAAAAAAAAAAGAAGGGAAATTACTTGTTTAAAATTTTTTGATAATTATCTCACTTAATATTAGTTAATATTCCTGAATTAGTTATTTTTATCTCGTTAAGATTAAGAAGCTCGTTAATTAATTAATTTAATTCATCGTGTTTAAATTCTAGCCGCATACACTAAATTAACTCAATTCGGCTATGTTTTGAATTTTATATGGCCATATTTTCAATCCATTTAGTCATTTTATATTACAATTCTAGCCAATTTTAACCTCACCTTAATTCAATTTTTTTTTTTTTTTTTTTTTGACCAAAATTGGGTCAGTCAACCCATTAGCCCATTCCATTATTTCCAGCCCACTTAATTTCCTATCCTAATCCAAACGTACAGCAGCCCATCCCAGCCCACTTTTAACACTCTTAAAATGACCCTAAACCTGGCCCAACTTCAATTTTCAGCAAAGAAATAACCCACCAGCTTCCTAACGTTGCTCTCCAACGTTCTCAACGTTCCAGCGACTCAAACGACAGACCCAAAAGCTGCCCAGCTTTCCAGTAGCAGCACCACAGCATCTTCCTCGCTGCATCAGCAGCGAAAAAGCACATGTCAACACGCAAAATTTGTCCTGGCGCCATGTGATCGCTCCACGTCGCACCTCAAGGACGGGAGATCGATCTGAGGCGTCCGTCCCCCTTTCCCCTTTCGAAATGAGTCAAAATCTCAAGAAAATGGTGTCTAGCTTGAAGGGTGAAAGAAATTGATGGCATTTGAATTTCGAACGGATCCTTTCTATTTGGATTTCGGCCTCTTTCCCCCCAAAAATCTGAACCCGAATTGCTCCCTCTATAAACATCTTTTATGTTCATTTGTAGTAGGGGGGATTTTTTTTTTTAGTGGCCAAAAAAATAATAATATAAATATAAGAATATATACAATCAGTAGCGATATTTAGGGAAGAAGGGACGAGAGATTTGTTTTCGGTGCTCGCCACTTGCAAAGCTCGTTGGAATCTCGTTGTGGTATTGAAAGTTGTAATTCCCTTGCTCGTTTTTGTCTCCGCTCGCTGCACCTTTGAAGGTAATACCCACCTTTAAATTCAAGCATTTTACTTTAACGTGTTGTTGCTTGATTTGTGACTATGTGAAGCTGTCCGTATGCTATTATTTGGGACCATTTTTGACTTGTTTGTTGGCTGTAAATCAGTGAGGAATCCAGTTTGTTGGTCCTCGTTGTTGTTAGTTTTCCGTTTCGTTGAAAGTTTGTTGTTTCCCCTGCCCCCGAGCTATTGTTTTATAGTTGTTATTTTGAACCTATAGTCGATTGTGTCAATCATGTTAACTTCTTGTCGTGCCCTGTTCATGCGGTTTACCTTATAGGTGGCAAATAAGTCAAATATCATATTTGGTTCGGATTCAAAAAATCTTTTTTTTTTCTCTTCCCGAAACACAGTGATGTCTTGTTCTTGTATGTACCCTTAAGCATGAGTTGTTCCTTTTTCTCCTTTCTGATGGTCTGTTGATGAATTTTCATAGTCTTAAGGTTGAGTTTAAATCGTTCTCGTTTTAGCTTTAAATGCATGTCTGGGTGTGCAAAACTTATGTTGAAGTTCACTGTGGTATCCTGTTGCTTGAGCCCGCTTTATTTCTTCATTTGAGATTGTGAAAGAAGCCAAAAACCCTCCCTTATTCATGTCTAAAGGATCTGCAAAACAGTGACACTTGCTAATTTAAATTCATTGACTTGTCATGTTCAAAAATGCTCAAGTTATCATATTGGTGCATAGTTTCATTAATGTCTTTGCTTAAATTTGTGTGGCCTTTTAAACTTAATGACATCACTTAAAATGATCTGCTCCATCTTTTGATTGACAATGGCTTCCATGTTATTATATTTGTCTAAGTAATTATGCCTATATCTTCTCCATTTGATCACCATTAGTTTGATTGTTTATTTGTCATCATATTATAGTACTTTCTTTTATCATGTGAGTTTCATTCCATCTTAAGCAAATAGTTTTATAAGTGTTGTATGTGGTCTTTTGGGTTAGCTCTGCATCATGTTGACATGATGAACCAATCATGTGTGTTTTCACCTTATTTCTATTTTTTTTTTATGCCTTAGTTATATTGTAAAACCTTAAAGTATGCTCCATTCCTAATCTCCATCTTGTTTTTTTTTTATGCACGAACCGCCTCCTTCCGAGTCTTTGGAGGCTCCCTCACCTTGCATTTCATGGATTGGGCCTTATAAGCCCAATTCTATATTTCCTATCGAGTCCAAAAATAGCCGACGAACAGGTCGCATGCAGCATAGGGGCTGGAAATTCAACTTACAGATGCTGGAAAGCTGAAAAACAGCTTGATACAGCCTTTTATACACTGATATACGGTCCCGCCCAATAAATACGGGATTAAAAATAAAAATACAAGTTTAAGGCATCAAAGAGGATCGTATACACTTGGTATACAGTCCGATATACAAGAAAATGAGCCAAAATACGACTCATATACGACAATATACCTTTGCTGTATACAGGTGCTTGGGAGCGAAAATGGGCCCAAAAAGGTCCCAAAAAATGGCCCAACAGCAGAATTTTTATCGAATGGGCCCAAAATCATGTCGGAAATTTTTTTAGAATAGGACAGGTTCAACAAACTCGGAGAATTTGGGCCAAAGGCCCCAGTTCAATACTCTTTCCCTTGCTCTTATTTATTTTGTTGTATTTGACTAACATTTGATTATTTTATGATTTAACTTAGTTAAATTCCCGGAGATAGCCATTTCACTCTTTTTTTTTATATATATATTCAACTTAAAATGTTTATATTTTTCTTCTCGGCTTTACTTTATTATTCGTCTCGTCACTTAAGTTATCCCCCTTTAGAAAATTTCCCTTTAGTTCATTCCCCCTTAAGATAAATAAAATGATAAAAATAGTAGTAGTAACAAATAAATAAGTAAATAAATAAATAAATTCTTACTTAGTTAAAATTTCAAAAAATAAGTTAAAGTGAATGAGTTCTTTTACTTAGTTAAAGTTTTCAAAAATTAGTTAAAGTAAATAAGTTCTTTTACTTAGTTTAAAGTCTTCTTTTTCAAAAAATTAGTTAATATAAAATGAGTCTTTTTACTTAGTTAAAATTTTAAAATTAGTCAAAATCTTTTTTTAGTCAAATTGCCGGTCAATCGCAAGTTAGCGGGCATTCCCAGGGCCTAACACCTTCTCGAAATGTACATTGAACTTTGGACCCTTTTTAATTTTCAATTAATTTTATCTGTTTAAATATTTTGAAAACCGTAAGTATTTTTTCTTGATTTTTTACTAAAGATTAAGTGGCGACTCTGTTCTTTTGGAAATTCGATTTCTCTTAAATCATAAGTTTAATCGATTTTTCAAAAACTCAGTCATTTTTCCTTTATATATATTTTTAAATAAAACAAATATTATTTCGAATACATATATCAAACAAAAAAAATATATGTATTTCAGATACACACATCAAATTATGTGTAATTTGTTCCAGATACATTATATTAAAGCTTGATTGACTCTTCCCCTCACTCTCTCCTCTCTCTCTCACCTCTCCTCTGTATATGTATTTCAAAATGTATATGAGTTTTTCACAAATTTTAAGTATCTGTGTTTTCGATATCAATATCATGTATTTATGTATCCCATACCAATTTCATTTAGTATATCTGATATCAATATCATATATCGATTTCATTAGTGTGTTTGATACTCCAAATATTTAGTATATTCTTACATAGATATAATCTGATATCAAAAATACATATATCTGGTATCAAAATATGCACTGATATATTCATGAATGTATCATATATTGTTACATGTATATGAAATATTAAAATATGCACCGATACACATCCTCATCGAACAAAAAAAGGAAAGAGCGAGAAAGAGCGAGGGGGATAAAGAGAAAGAGGGATAAAGCGAGAGAAAGAAGAAGAGTCGTTTTGATTTACAGTACCATCAAAATGAGTAAAGAAAAAGATGAACATTTAATTGCACGATTTGTTCTTCAAATGAGTTGATTTTTAATTTTTGTTCTTTGTCATCAAATTTGTACCCGTCAAGCATAATTCTTTAAGGGAACAATAACTTGTGGTATATTATGATGATACGAAAATATAAAACCCATGATAAAAAGTTTTATTATGAACAATAAAAATTAAAGATCAACATAAAATACGGACAAAAATTCAAATGACTCGTATAAGATTTCTAGCAACTTGTGGACGTTGCATTTACAATCAGTCTCGAATCAAATCTTACATAGAGAATATGGAACCCCAAGCTCATTGATATCACTACTATGATTGCATGCCTTTTATTTTATTTTATTGAGAATCCTCTAAATTAAATGAAAAAATAAATAATGGAGAAGTCAAATAATGGATGATGCCACTTACTATTGGATAAAAAGTCTTTGATCTCCAACAGGAAAAGAACAAAAAATCTTTTGCTTTAGAATTGTTTCAATTCTAAGCTAAAATTTTGAAAGAAACAATACAATGAACCAACTTAATTTAATAATTTATTTTAGTTGGAGAATACATTTTAAGTGGCTTCTCAATTTGTGCTAAAATGCCTAGCTACAATAGGGCATGTAATGTAAATTGTGAACATTCTTTTTTTATACAATAATAGTTAAATGTGGAAAATATAATGTAATGAAATCTAAGTTCTTAAAGAGGCAAGATTTTGGTTTAGAAATTCATCAATAAAGTAAGGGGATGGTGGGAGTAGGAACCAAGTGATGATGCTTTGTGACAAATCCCAATTGAAGTATTTTAGTCAAAAAAAAAAAAAATGCAAATAAAGTGTGTCCAATAAGAATTGTGCAAAGCTAGCCAAAGCTTCAAATCTTGACAAAAAAGAAAACATATATTCCAGTCAAAATATTCTAACGTCATACACTTACATCCAAAATGGTCAAACAAAGGAATTCTTAGATGCAATCAAATCCAAAGACTCTTTAATTTTGTAAAAAGAGTGGGGGTGATGGATGAAATGGAAGTTCGCATCATATGTATCTTGTGCGATAAGAATATGATGCTAAAATTTAAAGGTAATTAGTTTTAGAGAAAAGACATAAAGACACAATCAAAGTTGTCTCGTATTTGCATAAAGACACCTTAACTTTCAAAGTGTCCTATCACCCCACAGAACTATTTAATATCGTTGTAAATGGACCATTTTGACCCATTCCCCCGTCTGGGTTGTTACCACGCACATGAGGCGCGTCATTCCGTGTTTTCACTGCCATGGACCAATTTAAAAGTGCCACGTGTCATTTTCTTTCTTTATTATTAATTATATAATCAATTTATGTCATCTTCCCCAATTTTAAACCCAAAATAGCCCTAATTTTTTGATTTCATGGTTTTTTCCATAGCAAGATCAACCTGTAACAACGAAAAACTATAATATCCTAACAATATCTTAACAATGGCAACAATAGGAGGTCGATTCCAACACTTTTACAAGAAGATTTTAATAATCCCTAAAATCATAATAATCGAAAAAAGAGAAGATTTTTATCATATGATGTAGAGCCCTAACATGTTAGACCTTCAATCTCCAAGAATCTTCTCCAAGACACATAAACAACAAGATTATCAACAACAACACGACGAGAAAACTTTTCTATTTCTTTAGATTTTAGGGAAAGTTGAGAAATAAGAAAAGAAAAGGAGAAATGACTTTCTTCAAAGAACAGGGTCGGGTCGGGTCTGGTCTTTTCTCATCATAGGGAGTGAGCAACACGCGCCACTAAATAGACGAGGGAATGGGTCAAAATGGCCCATTTACAAAGATATTAAATAGTTCTGTGGGGTGATAGGACACTTTGAAAGTTAAGGTGTCTTTATGAAAATACGGGACAACTTTGATGGTGTATTTATGTCTTTACTCTTAGTTTTATAAAGTGATGGTTAGATTAATTGTGTTGTCTGGGGTGAAGTGTTAGCCGATCAAGAACTCATACATTCAAAAGATGCGAGTAGCTAGCGGAAATGAGGATGCTTAGATGAATGTGCGATAATACTAGGAGAGAAATGATTATGAACAAAAATATTCATGATAAGGTGAGAGTACTAGCCTACGTGGTGGGCAAGATGAGGAAATTGTGAGACTGATCAGATGGTCAGAGCTAGCGGTGTCAAAAATGAACCCAAATATAGGTAACTCGCCCAACCTGTCTAGAATATTAAGGGTTGGGCTCAAGATAATTTGAATTGGGTTCAATCTCAACTCATTCAAACCTAACCCGTTTTAAGAGAATCCTCAATTGAGCCCAATTCAATCTCCAATTTCAATCCGTTTAAAAACTTTTTACTAAGATATGTTCCTATATTAAACGTATGAATTATTATCTATTTAACATCTTTTATGATTTATCTATCCATTTGTTACTTTTTTTTTAAAAAAAATCTTGAGCGGAAATTCGAATTGTGATTATAAAAGTTAAATATCACTATGTTAAAATTATTGAGATTAATCGGGTCAAATTGGGCGGGTCAAGACCCAACCCATTTTTTAGCCCATTTGAACCCAACCCATTTGAGCCCAAAGTAAACTTGGACAGGTTAAGACCCAACCCGATTTCAATTTCAACCCATTTTAATATCTCCACAACCCGCTCATTTGATACCCCTAGTCAGAGCCTATGAATAGAAGATGTCTTAGTGAGAAGCTGGATATGGAGGGTCTAAGGAAAGGTAGGGGTATTGTGATAGATGATAAAATATGACATGACACGCATGTAGCTTACCGAGGAGATGACCATAGGGCATAGATAAGAAGATATGAAGATCGAAAATTAGGATAGAAATGTTAGTAGACAGTCGAGCATTGACTAGTTTACTTTGATTGTCATATTACTTGTTGTTGTCATTGTTTTACCCTCCTCAAACCTCACTTTGTGGGACTACACTGAGTATGTTATTGTTCTTTTCTCTATTATTTTCAACACGATTTTTTCACTAATGTATTTTCTTTTCAAACCCGCTTTAAATTGTTTTACATGAGTCGAGTCTTACAAATTCAACCTCTTTGCCTTCATAAAATAGGAGTAGCATCTACTGTACACAGAAGTCCCTCTTCGGACCTTACTTGTGTGATCACACTAGATATGTGGTGGTTGTTGTAGAGGGGTTGGGCCGCACATTTATAGTTTCGATATTGATTTAATTAACTCGATAATTTTTATTTATTTTGCATATATCATAGATGTATGTTAAATTTTTTAAACTGTTATGGATATCGAATTGCGAATTCATAATTTATTAATTAACTCAAAATAAGTAGCACAGTTAGAATTTTCATTAAAAGAGTTAAAATATATTTTTAAAAAGCTATTAAATACATGACAAAGTTAAAAGGATTCAACATATAATATAATGTGTGTATATATACTAATTTTTTAGTAAAGTGGTGTCAACTTGAATAAATGCGGAGATCTTCACTTACATTTGTCACTTTTAACATATCAAAAAGAAATATTATAAATGTTATGATAAAATACCAGATCGATCTTTTATTTTTTAAGAGACCAACATGCAAAGCTCAAAATAAACTAGTAAATCTGAACGGAGGAAGTGCTATCAATCACCCATACTTGCAAGATTAAGGTAATATTTGCCCATGTTTAATGTCCCTTTTGACACCATATGGAATTATTCCAAAAAGCTGCTTTTTAGATGAAGAATGCTCAATTGGACATGGAGGTCCAACAATATGTATACACTTGCTTAGCTGCTATTGTTCCTCAAAGCAACTACAGAATAACACATATACACTTTTGACCTTATACTATTTATTTCAACACATTAAACCTTATCATATCTAACTTTTTGTAATAATATCACCAAAAGATCATATGTGTCATCAGGGGTGGAGCTACAGTTACGAGTTCAATCAAATTCAATAACTTTAGTTCAATTCTGATATGTGTCTAAAAAATTTATTGAAATATGTATGAATTATAAATTTAGAACTTTTCAACTTAAAAATATCACGTACAATTCAGAATTCATAAGCGCTAAATTATTGTTCCACCTTTGTGTGTCATGACTTTCTTTGACTTCCAGCTTCGTTTTTCTTAATTTCACCTCGATTATAGCACTCTTCTTATAGATCATTGACTAAAACAATTTTTTTTAAAAAAAAGTCCAATATGGCAATAACAAATTATGTTGTTCGACTTTTTTTAACTATGGTTGCATTCGTGTCGAATTCTTCAAAAGTTACTCTCAACAATACTTGCCACATTCATCTCGAATCCTTCAAAAATTACTCTCAACAATACTTGCCACATTCATCTCGAATCCTTCAAAGAAAAATTCACTACTTTTAAAGAATTCAACAGACACTCTTCAATATTTTTAAAAAATAATCTAAACAACATAGATACAAATACGTAAAGACTAAAGAGATCACGATCATTCATTGTTCATTGTTACATAAATTAGAGTGACACCTAGTTGACCACAATTAGACATCTCCTCAAATTCAAAGTGGTATTAGCACAAAAAGAAAGAAATTGTAGGGGGAAAGTAACATAACTAAAACAAGAGAAGTAGAAATGTATAGAAGAAAATGTTTAGAGTCAGAATGAGTACATTAAAACTTTTTTTTAAAATCTTGGTTTCAAGCATGAAATTATGTTTATGTTTATGTTTATTTGTTTTTTATAAAATATTTTGATTCATTTTCTAATTTAGTCGTTTATATTTTTTTTTAAAAATAACATAGAGCTCAAACTCTTTATCAAAAGTTGTCAGGTTTAATCTCGATCAATCATTAATTCTAAAAAAAATCATACATAATATCCTTTCAATCATTTCCATAGGTTCATAATGATTCGATATCAAAGTACAATGAATTACTATGCAGATCTTCAAGATAATATATCAAAGTATACAATGAATTACTATGCAGATCTTCAAGATAATATATCAAAGTACAATGAATTACTATGCAGATCTTCAAGATAATATATCATTGACAATTTATGATAATTGTAATCATTAAGAACATTAATCATATCTCTATATATGCATCATTTATATATATATGTGATTTAATTAATGAAATCTACTAATATTCATCGCATAAAAATCATCATGTACATATTAATCTAGGATCGCTAACATCAATTTTAATTAATTATCATATGATTAAGAACAAAATTTGAATTAAATTATAAGAGATGTGACTCTTATTATTATGATTTCTATCGTGATAACAAGTCCCAAAATTCAATCAAGGAGCTTATCATATAAATCAAACAATTGATAATAACTATAATAAAAGAATACCATATGACATATATTTATATCAAATAATGTTAATTAACAAACATTTATATCAAAATCTTGTTGCTCCCAATTGCGCACGCAAGTGTACGCGGTCGCGCAAGTAATATAGTGGCTCTTAAAAGAACCAGATTATCGAACCCAAAAGACTTGTCAATTAACTATTTTTACTAAATTATACTGATCTAATTATTTATTTAAGAGAGACAAAAGAGAAGAATGCAAGAACAAAATAATAAAATTATTTACAATAGTTGGAAAATCCCAGGGTTGTAGCATGTATTGGATTTCATGTATCATATTTTTGGCTTAGAACTAATTTTAGTTGTCAAGTTACTGGTTTATAGGGTTGATGATATGAACCGGGTTATACACCTCTCGTCGCCTACCCCAGTTAACTATCTAACTACATTGTTGAGCGGGGATAAATAGACTAACTGGTGAGCATTTATATTTCATCCTATTTCGTAGCCAAGCAAGGTGTTCGTCTGGGCGTCACTCCTGAACACTAATCACCTCAATTTAATGGGTGGACCAAGCTCTCTATATTCTTTGGTCTATCTAACCTCTCCTCTCCCGATTTTAAGATTAGACAATATATTTATCTCATGGTGATCAAGCACAAAATATTAAAACAAGAATATAGAAGTAACTTATAATGACAATTGACAACCAAGATTTAATTCAACAAGCCTTTAATAATCAACAATTCATTCGTAGTTACAACTCCAGAACTAGGGTTTTAGGTACTAATGTCTAAGAAAACAAGAAGAAGAAAAGAACCCTAAAAAGTATCAATGATTTTCTCTTCAAAAGTGCCTCCTCCTTACTCTATATTCGTTGTCCAATAATTATTTCTATGGACTATTTATAAATGTAGAAAACCCTAAATAAAATAACTGGGACCAAAAAAACGAGGAAACCAAAACCAAAACTGAGTTGAAATTGTTGCACGCGTTCTGTCCGCCGCCTTCAAGATTGTGCGCAGCTCCTCAATTGGCCACTGCCTTCAGAATCTGCCACGTGGCTGGCAGCAATATTCTCCTTTCAAGTTTCCAATTGAATATGCACTTTGCAGCATATAATTTTATATATTATTATATTCAATTTAATCCATTAAGTTGTCTGCTTGATTTTCTTCTATAATCTTTCATCTATAATTCGTTTTAGCTCCAAACTTCTTCAACTTTACGTCAATTTACTCCTACAAATAAAATACCCTATTCAACACAATCCATAAAATTAATGCTCAAAAAGGACATATATAAATAATAAATGTGAGGCAAATAATGATTAAAAATATATATTTTTGGCCTCACATCAACACCCCACACTTAAACTTTTGTTCATCCTCGAGCAAACATTAAAGTTCATCTCAAAAATCATTATTTGCCTCACATTGAGATGAACTTTAATGTTTGCTTGAGGACGAACAAAAATTTAAGTGTGGGGTGTTGATGTGAGGCCAAAAATATATATATTTAATCATTATTTACCTCACATTTATTATTTATATATGTCCTTTTTGAGCATTAGTTTTATGAATTGTGCTGAATAGTGTATTTTATTTGTAGGAGTAAATTGATGTAAAGTTGAAGAAGTTTGAAGCTAAAACGAATTTAAGATGAAAGATTATAGAAGGAAATCAAGCAGACAGTGAATTAAATTGAATATAATAATATACAAAATTATATGCTGCAAAGTGAACATTCAATTGGAAACTTGAAAGGAGAATATTGCTGCCAGCCACGTGGCAGATTCTGAAGGCAGTGGCCAATTGAGGAGCTGCGCACAATCTTGAAGGCGGCCGACAGAAGTACAACAATTCCAACTCAGTTTTGGTTTTGGTTTTCTCGTTTGTTTTGGTCCCAGTTAATTTATTTAGGGTTTTCTACATTTATAAATAGTCCATAGAAATAATTATTGGACAATGAATATAGAGTAAGGAGGAGCACTTTTGAAGAGAAAGTTGTCAATACTTTTTAGGATTTTTTTCTTCTTCTTCTTGTTTTTTTAGACATTAGTAGCTAAAGCCCTAGTTCTGGGGCTGTAGCTACGAATGAATTGTTGATTATTAAATGCTTGTTGAATTAAATCTTGGTTGTCATTATAAGTTATTTCTATATTCTTGTTTTAGTATTTTGTGCTTGATCACCATGAGATAAATATATTGTCTAATCTTAAAATCGGGAGAGAAGAGGTTAGATAGACCAAAGAATATAGAGAGCTCGGTCCACTCATTAAATTGAGGTGATTAGTGTTCAGGAGTGACGCCCAGACGAACACCTTGCTTGATTACGAAATAGGATGAAATATAAATGCTCGTCAGTTAGTCTATTTATCTCCGCTCAACGATGTAGTTAGATAGCTAACTAGGGTAGGCGACGAGAGGCATATAACCCGGATCATATCATCAACCCTATAAACCAGTAACTTGACAATTAAAGTTAGTTCTAAGCCAAAAATATGATACATGAAATTCAATACATGCTGCATCCCTGGGATTTTCTAACTATTGTAAGTAATTTTATTATTTTGTTCTTGCATTCTTCTCTTTTGGCTCTCTTAAATAAATAATTAGATCAGTATAATTTAGTAAAAATAGTTAATTGACAAGTTCTTTGAGTTCGATAATCTAATTCTTTTAAAAGCCACTATATTATTTGTGCGACCGCGTACACTTGCCTGTCCAATTGGGAGCAACAATACGTTGAAATTGTCATATGTCAAATTGAATCTAGAACATATCAACTATATCCTAAAACATAAAATATAGTCATCCATTGAAAGAGAGACAAATGTCATATTTGGACTAAGTAATTCACGAGAACTGTCTATGTTTCTAGATTAAAGAAATTATGGCAATTAGTATTGTCCGTCTTTATACGAAATTTAAGAAAATAAAAAAGATTTTTCAATTTTATGATCCTAGATCAAAGTTTTGTTAAATATATCAAAATATCATTTAATTTTATGGACTTAAACATATTACATGAAAAGTTGAAATTGAAGTAATGTCAAAAAAAAATATATATTTTTTAAATTGACTAAAAAGAAAAGTAAGTCATTTTTTTTAAAAAAAAGGGTGTAACTAATACTTTCTTTGAAATAGTATCAACCCAAAATTGTAATTGCAAAAGAAAAAAAGGAATTGTGGGAAAACACTAACACAATTAAATTAAGTAAAATTGTAGAGAAAAAATGTCTATGGTCAGAACGATAACATTAAAGTTTATTATTTATCTTATTTTCAAGCATGAAACAAACTTTCATGATTATTTGTTTTAAAAGTATTTTAATTCAATTTCTGAAAATTAAACTCTAGTTTTCTTATATTTTTAATTATTTTTTCTATTAAAAACAAAACCCATTCATTTACGTTTTATAACAAAAAGAACATTTTGGAAACTTTGAGGAAATAAATTATCTCAGAATTAGTTATTCCATGATTGTTAACCCACTTTCAATATGAGTTGGAAAAAAAATACAATCCTGAAATAAGTTACTCCATAATTTTATCCAATCAAATATGGGATAAACTTTTCTTAAAATTAATTTCTTAAAATTAATTTCAAAATTAATAATCTCTTATCTTTCGTATCAAATACGTCGTTCCAACTTTAACAGAGTCCACGCTCAATTTTTTTAAACGAATAATTTGCTTAATGGACCCTGCTTTCATTTTCATTCCATAACAAATTAATTCAATATTTTTTTGGTTTGTTTGAATATTTAAGTACGGAAGTTTGAGGTATTAGTGAAATCCTTCCTTGGATATCTCATATTCCACTATATATATATATATATATAATGTACTATTTATGTCTATTTCATTGAATTTTCCAACCAAGAAGATCCTGTCAAAATATATATAAAAAATACAATTCCTAATCGATTAGTTTAACACTCGCTTACATTAATTTTTTTAAAATCATTTGGTGTTTGGTAGAACTACTTATTATCAGTCAATTTAAGAAGTCAAAGGTAATTTTAATCAACCTTCTATTTATGTAACGTAATTTTCCGATAGAGAGTTCCAATAAATCCGCTTATTGTAACATACTTTCATCTATACTTACTAAAGAGTGATTCAATTTATTCTCAAACTAATTATTCTAATTTAAAAAGAAAGTGATATTTAGAGTGCCCCTAGCTATCCCACCACTACTATTAGAACATAAATAGAGTCATTGTACAATTATACTTGATAGTCAACAAGAGTCCTTATAGTACTTGTTGTCTTTAACGACTTAAACCTTGTATGATTGTTTATTATATTCAAGGCTCATGAGAAAGCGTAAAGTGCAAAAACATTACTTTACACATGGTATCAGAGAGCCATTGATTGCTAAGGGCCTCTTCTATCTCCCATTTCCTACGATCCTTTTGCCAAAATATGTCGACTTCTGCTAGCGACGGATAAACTTTCGTAGCTAAATAACAAAAATCTCATTCTAATCCCATTTAGTGACATATTTGTGATGGAATTATAAGAAAATTCAATTAGTTAAGAGCTATAGATCTTTAGCGGCAATTAATTAACGGTAACAGTTTAATTGTTGCTGAATATATATTTTTAATTAACACTATTTGTAAATGTTCCTAAAGCCTATATCGACATTGGATCCAATAGCAATTAGCTAATCGTGATAAAGGTCTTAGAACTCTTTATCAATGTGTATATTTATTACTGTTAAAAAATATTTTTATTACAATGTTATAGAAAATTATCAACGAATTTTCGTAGCTAATTTCATATTCTCTAGAAGCTAGTGTATGTGGTGGTAGATACTCTACATAATTTCGAAGAACTTGTAATGTAATATTAATCGTAGAGAAGATTATTAAGTCTTATAAGATTTGATTATTGGAAGAAAATTTCAATGTTATTTCCTAAAAGAAATATTCTAGCTGTTAACATTATATTCCTCCACGATGATTTCTAGTCCTAATATATTAATGATAGTGTAGATAAACAGATTAACCGCATTAATTTCCATCTTAAATGATGATTAAAATTAAGAATATACTATGATACACGTAATCAAATATGGGAAGGACCACTAATTATTATATTAATATATAAAGTAGCTGCCACTAATAAGTAATCACCACGAAATTTACATCCTCAAATATAATGTTTAAATATACATAGATGAAATTGACGTGGATTATACTATATAGTAAACCATTTTATACAATACTAATAATTATATTATGTGTACTAACAAATTATTGGAGAATCATATCATATCTAACAGACTGCGATAAAAGCTAGCTGTTTGCTTTGCCACATCATTATACATTATATATTTAGTCTTATGAAATGTTGATGACACTAATGTCATTATTTATGACTTTATGAGACTGAGGTTTAGAGTTCGTTTGGCTTAACTTAAAAAAAAAAGTTTTTAAAAAGTTAAATGTCAATAACTTTTGAGTTAAAAATAAAAAGTAGGGGAGTATCTGCTTTTAATTTTTAATTTTTCTTAAGTTATTTTAAACGTATTTTAAGTTATTTTTAATTTTGTCAAACACTCCTAAAAGCTAAAAATAACTTTAAAGTAAGTTTGACCAACTTTTAAGTCAATCCAAACAAGCTCTTAATTAGAGTGGAATTATAAATTTTTAATTCTAAAAAAAAGGTTGAGTTCAAAATAAATTATTTATATAAAAGTTTTTATTATACATTATGCTTAAATTTTATATTAAATAAAAAAGAGTGAACGGTCAAAAACACACCTAAAGTATCTTTTTTTTTTTAGTTTTATACTTGAATTATTTGGTTTGTGAGTGTTCTACCTGAACTATCACTGAATGTTTATCTAAACACACCTCAACTATCAGTTGTTCACTTTTCCTACATGAACGATGATGATATATTAGGTAGGAAAAAGTGAACAACTGATATATAGTTGAGGTATCTTTTGATAAACATTTGATGATAATTCAGATATGAAACTCACACACCTTATAATTCAGTTATAAAACTCAAAAACACAAGATACTTCAGATAGGTTTTGTCCCTTCCTCTTAATCAAACTAAGACATATAAAATGAACCAAATGAAATATTATTGGTTCTCCTTTTACTTTTTAATATTCCAAGCTTTCTTGAATCGAATAAATCCAATTTGATGCTACTAATCACTCCCTTAACATAGCATATGCCTAATGAGCTAAGCTCTAACAAAGTTTATAGTCGAAAATTTACTCTCCCATTGGGTATAACATTTTTAAAAAATAAATAAATCATAACATACGTTTATAATATTCCAACATCGTAGGATAAAATCTTATGTCATGGCTTTGATGATGCCAATCAAGCACATTTTTCTAATGTGAGAAGCTTTGGCTTTGTTTTATCATTTGGAATATATTCCATAAGTTTATCTATAGTGCAATGGTGGCTATGAATTTAATAAGTTCTAATAATGACTATGAACTAAAATGTTGCATATTTTAATCCACAAAGCCATGATGTAAATTTAGAGGTATAAGGAATTCTATGTCAATTATATAATTTAGTCAATTAGAGCAGATTACTTGCTATATATCTAAATTTATCCATCAACATCTGTTTGTTAAATAATATTTTGTATATATGATTATCTTTTAAGTAACTTAATGGTGTAATAATTCTCAAATCGATAACCTAAAATCTCTATAAAATATTTCGCATCTTACGTTACATCATCCAATAGTACTTCCCATGCTGAATTGGACGTGTCAAAATGAGGTGGCTGGTGAGTTCAGGGGCGGAGCTAGTAAAGACTCAGAGGTTCATTCAAATTCCCTTTGATAGTAAATTACATTGTTTATATATATGATTAACTTCTTTTTTTATATATATAGTAGTTATTGAATCCTTTTCAACTTATTCGTGTGTTAATTTCTTCATTTTTTGAAACTTCTTAAGAGAAAATCCTGACTCCGTCCAAGCAAATATAATATCCCGACTCAACATTTTTAACGTGGAACATATAAATTCAGAATCCGCCTCTGACGTATCTGTTCTTAGTTGCCTCCACCTTAATTAATCAATTGTCATGCATTCGTGCATCCCTCCTCAATATTACCTAATAGTTGACTCAATTGTGTTATTTCTATATCAAAAAAATATTACCCACTAGTTGTATACTTGTATTATCCATTAACAATATTCCCACATCACGTGACAATTATTCTACTCATGACTAATATTATTATTCCCAAAAATATAATTCAAATTTTTGCCTATATAAACCCATTCAACACCTCATATCTTATACACCAAAACCAAATTAAATACAAAAAAAAAAAAAATGACAACAAACACAGAAAACCTTTGGGTTTTTGCCTTAGCCACAAAATGCAATTTTTTCAACCCCATCAACTCCATGTTATTTGCGCTTATTTTATCTTTCGTCTGGTTTATCATCAATATGATTTACTGGACTCACCCCGGTGGTCCAGCTTGGGGTAAATATAACAAATTAACAAAATATTTACTCGTTAAAAATCCGATCCCAGGTCCAAAGGGCTTTCCTTTTATAGGTAGTATGTACATGATGACCGGTTTAGCTCATCAAAAAATCGCGAATATGGCTGAATTTTTCAAAGCTAAGCGTCTCATGTCGTTCAGCTTAGGTGAAACCAGATTTATCGTAACATGTAATCATGTCGTAGCAAAAGAAATATTGAACAGTACAGCTTTTGTTGCACGTCCTGTTAATGAATCTGCGTATGGATTAATGTTCGATAGAGCGATCGGGTTTGCCCCTTATGGGGTTTATTGGAGAACGCTAAGGAAAATTGCATCTACACATATGTTTTGTCCAAAACAGATTAAAGCGTCTGAATCTCAACGATTTGAAATCGCGAAACAGATGGTGGCGATTTTTAATGGGAGTGAAGAAGGTTTACGTGTTCGAGATGTGGTGAAAAAGGCTTCTTTGAATAATATGATGTGTTCTGTTTTTGGACGAAAGTATAGTCTCGTTGATTATTTTAACGATGAGACGGAGGAGGTGAGCGAGTTAGTCGATGAAGGTTATGATCTTTTGGGAATACTTAATTGGTCTGATCACCTACCTTGGTTAGCTGAATTTGATCCACAGAAAATTAAGTATAGGTGTGAACGTCTAGTGCCTAAAGTGAATCGACTCGTGGGTAGGATCATCGATGAACATCGAGCTCAACCTAGTAATGTTCATCGCGATTTTGTGGATGTTTTACTCTCTCTTCAAGGGGTGGAAGCATTATCAGACTCTGATATGATTGCCGTACTTTGGGTAAGTAACTATATAGTATATGATTTAGAGTTAATATATACCTTTTGTTTCTTTAATTTGATTGATTTTGGAATTAATTTTATTTTTGTCATATATGTAGGAAATGATATTTAGGGGGAGTGACACGGTGGCAATTTTAATAGAGTGGATATTAGCACGGATGGTACTTCACCCTGACGTTCAGTCAAAGGTACAAGAGGAGGTAGATAGGATTACTGAAAGGTCACGATCAGTGATGGAGTCTGATGTAACCAACATGGTTTATCTACAATCAGTAGTGAACGAAGTACTTAGGTTGCACCCTCCGGGCCCACTACTGGCGTGGGCCCGTCTCGCGATTGAGGACACCACAGTGGATGGGTATCATGTTCCTGCGGGGACCACTGCTATGGTCAACATGTGGGCCATCACAAGGAGTGAAGAGGTTTGGAATGAACCACTTGAGTTTAAGCCCGAAAGGTTCATGAACCAGACCGAACCTGTTATTTTTTCGGTGTTGGGGTCTGACCTAAGGCTGGCACCATTTGGTTCTGGAAGGCGAAGTTGTCCCGGAAAGACACTTGGTTTGACCACAGTCACTTTTTGGGTAGCATCGCTCTTGCAAGAGTTCGAATTCGGGACTACTGATGGATCCAAAACGGTTGATTTGTCTGAAGTACTAAGGCTTTCATGCGAAATGAAAACCCCACTGATGGTGAAGGTGCAACCAAGAAATTTAACTAATTAAACGTCCATTATTTTAGTTGTTTACGTTATTATGTGTCTTTACTGTGTTGTATTGTTACTTAAATAAGAAGTATGGTCTAATTGTTAGTTCTTTATATTTACTGTAATGTTTTACTAAATACATTATTATGTAACAAAATTTATGTTAACAATTAATTTAGTGTCATGGAGTGGATATGTTATTTTCTTTCTTATTCTGCCTATGTCTTATGTGTATGTACAGTGATGATTAAACCAATTCAAGTTATAGCTAAGACATATTCTCCCTATTTCAATTATTTCAATATATGTAGAAGTCTTTGATTGGAAGCTTAATTAGGATTTAAAGTTAATTTTCTTATGTTCATTTGTGTTCATTCATTTTTCGGAGTAAAATTGAGGAAATTATGTTTGGTCATTAAAATTTCAAAAAATTGAAACTCAATTTCAAGTTTAATTTTGAAATTTGAAAAACATCAAAAGTTTATTTCCACTTTCACTCCAAATCACTCATGAAAATTTAAAGACAACTCAAATTTCTATTCATGGTTAAACACAAATCCAATTTTTAAATATCATTATTTTTGTATTTTGAAAGCGATTTTTTTTTTTTTGCTTCAAATATGCCAATTTTCATGGTCAGGCGGGTATTATAGTTTTTAGAATTTTGAGATAGCTACCAATATATACCATTCGGTCATCTAAATTATCAAAAATGACTAAAGTATACACTACATATACATCGATTGTGTATGGTGTGTATATATAGTATATGCATATGGATGTTATATGTATAAGTATGTATAGATATGTAAATTATATGTATAAGTATGTATGTATATATATATATATATATATGCGTATTATATGTATATGTATGTATAGTATATGTACTGTCACGTTCCTACACTATCTCCTAGACGCGACATGGTGCTTAGAACCACGAGTGACCCCAAGCTAACCTCATGGCATAACATGACACTAAGGGGTCGTTTGGTTGGGAACAAGTTATCCCAAGATTAGTTATCATGGGGTTACTTATGCCACCATGTATATATGATAACTTATCCCATCACTATGATATAAATAGACGCGACATGGTGCTTAGAACCACGAGTGACCCCAAGCTAACCTCATGGCATAACATGACACTAAGGGGTCGTTTGGTTGGGAACAAGTTATCCCAAGATTAGTTATCATGGGGTTACTTATGCCACCATGTATATATGATAACTTATCACATCACTATGATATAAATAGTGGGATAAGTTACCCCAAACATGACAACCAGACAAGATACAAAAATTGTCTCATTACTATTTATTTTTATCTCTCACACCAAACGACCTCTAAGATTAGCAAAACAACAGAAAACTGAAATACATTTGCGGAAGCTAAAATTGAAATATCTAGATAGAATTCATAATATTGAAATAGAAAATGTCCGGAAGACAACATAACATGACAGAATCTAACTGACTGTCTAAAAGACTCTACTGACATGAGTTGCTAAGACAAAACCCTGGCTAGGGGTAAAAATCGAACCGACTGATAAACCGAACGAAAAAATGTTATTGGGTTATTGGGTTAACAGTTATTTAATGGTTTTATAAAAAAAAAATATTGGGTTATCGATTTGATATTAATTTTTTAATATTGGGTTAATCGATAACCCACTGAGAATATAATAATTTACTATTTTAGTTTTTAGTCATACATAAATATCAAACAAACAATATTAGTATAATCACTATATTAGACTATAACTATAAGGACCCTGCACAATTAACATTATTTAGTTAACCTGCTCTCTGCATTTACCCTTTAGATTTTAGTATTACTTTAGTGTCATGGAGTGGATATGTTATTATTTTTCTTGTTATGCCTATGTGTATGTACAGAGATGATTAAACCAATTCAAGTTATAGCAAAGACATATTCTCCCTATTTCAATTATTTCAATATATGTAGAAGTCTTTGATGGGAAGTTTAATTAGGATTTAAAGTTAATTTTCTTATGCTCATTTGTGTTCATTTGATCATGAATATTTTATTCAATTTTCGTAGTAAAATTCAGGAAATTATGTTTAGTCATTAAAATTTCAAAAAATTGAAAATCAACTTCGAAGTTTAATTTTGAAATTTGAAAAACATCAAAAGTTTATTTCCACTTTCACTCTAAATCACTCATGAAAATTTAAAGACAACTCAAATTTGTATTCATGGTTAAACAAAACTCCAATTTTTAAATATCATTTTTTTGTATTTGAAAGCGATTTTTTTTTTTTGCTTCAAATATGCCAATTTTCATGGTCAGGCGGGTCTTATAGTTTTTAGAATTTTGAGATAGTTACTAATATATATCATTCGGTCATCTAAATTATCAAAAATGACTAAAGTATACACTACATATACAATCGATTGTGTATGGTGTGTGTATATAGTATATGCATATGGATGTTATATGTATAAGTATGTATAGATATGTAAATTATATGTATAAGTATGTATAGATATGTATAGTATATGTACTGTCACACCCCTAAACTACTCCCTAGACGTGGCACAATGCTCAGAACAACGAGCGATCCCAAGTTAACCTCCTGGCATGACACTAAGATTAGCAAAATAACATAAAATTGAAATACATATGCGGAAGCTAAAACTGAAATATCTGGATAGAATTTATAATATTGAAATAGACAATGTCTGGAAGACAACATAATATAGCGGAATCTAACTGATTGTTTGAAAGCCTCTACTAACATGAGTTGCTAAGACAAACCTCTAGCTAACTCTAATATGTCTGAAACTGAAAGTCCAATACTGAAAGAAAGATAAAGGTTGTCCTCGGGGAGATGAGGATTCACCAATGATGCTGCTAGCTGATCAGAGATAACACTAATCACGAGTATGATGATAAGCGTCAGAACCTATATTATAAAAAATATAAGCATAAAGTATGTGGTCAGTACTTAGAATGTACTGAGTATGAGAAAATGCATAATAAACATGATAGCTGAACATACTAAATGTGTGAAACATGTTGATGCAATGATTAAGTAAAAACATGAAACTGAGATATACTGATATGAAATTACATATATACAAAGTTGTGTAATATCTGAAAATTTGAGGGTGGAGATAATAAAACTAACATAAATCATGTGAGCTACTACATGGAGTTTAGTGTACTGCTCCCACACTAAAATGAGAGTGTCCATACTTGTCAAGATAAGAAACCGATAAGAGATAATAAAATTGACATAAATCATGTGAACTACTACATGGAGTTTAGTGTACCGCTCCCACATTAAAAAGAGAGTGTCCATACTTGCCAAGGTAAGATTCCAATATCTAAGTTAAGGTGTATTCACTAACTACAGTCTATAAAGACTAATCCTACGGTGACAAGTAGTTTTGGGACTTAGAGATTACTACTAAAGGTCCAGAAGCACTAAACGAAAATATTTATTCAAAAAGTTTACTCGGTGCTAAATATACTCCCAAGGAAACATGATAAATCAAGAAACAATAATAATTTGTATTACTGACTCATATTGATAACTAATAAAATACTGAGTAGCTTATAAATTATGATAAATGAACATAATCTGAAAGATACTTTATCTGAAAGTATTTAAATTATGATATATGTGTATATATTGAGAGATACTTTATTCGAAATCATCATAATTCATAAAAATATGATAATCTAAGACATGCATATGAAAAAACATAATTCTAATCATGAAAAATACTTACTTGCTATGAGTTTTTGAAAATATCATTGAAAACATTGAATTACGATCAAAATCATTCAATTGAAGACTAATCATGAAGGAGAAATTGAATTTCAATAAGAGCCATGAAAATCATCTAAACCCTAGTTCTGGGAAATCATAACTTGCAGAAATTGGGGTTTCTTTGAGACTCAATGGTTGAACAAAGACCTATTGATAAAGTTTTCATATACTTGAAGTGGAAATCCTAGCTTTACTTTTTCAATTGAGGCTTGAAGCTTGGAACCCTAGTTAGGGAGCAGACTTAAGAGAGAAGAAATTAAATTATGGGTGAGTTATGAGAGAATGATAGATTTAGACTGATGATAATTTTTTAATCCCACTTAGAATAGGTCAAAACAACGTAGTATCTGGATTAAAAAAATGAAAAAAGACCAAAATAATTCTTATTAAAAATTGTCAAAAAGACTTTACGAGGTCCCTGCTTGTAGAACTTGGAGGAAATTTATGAGTTTTTGGACTTTCAAACCACGAATCAAAATCATGACCCGTAGTCCATTGTGCGATTCGTACTACCCATCCGTAGGAAACAAATATATTGAAATACCTATTCTATGAAGTATGATCTACGAGACCCTTTCTACGAACCATAGATCCAACTACGTCCTTTGTTTTCCTTATATCCTGTTCAAGCTAAATTTCATGTTTCTGAAGTTGTCTTATGAGGTATGTCTATGACTCGTAGAACCAGACACGACTTGTGAAACCCACTCGTAATTACTAAACCAATTTTGCTCCCTATGAGTCGTACTTACTTTTACAATTCATAAAATCTATCGATAAGATTCAAAAATCTACAAATTTCAAATTTTTCTGCATTCACCAAACCTGATATATATTGAGGGACTTCTAAGGTGTTACAATATCTTTTCCATGGGAACATTCATCCTCGAATGAGATCTAACTAGATTGAAAAAAGTAGGGAAATATCTTCAACTCAACACTGAAAGTTAAACACTAAAAATTGAAGGAGGGACTGACTCTAAACTAAAACATGGAGTTTAAATTGATTTCATGAACATGCATATATACTGAGATGTGAAAATACTGAATAACATGACTATTACCTACTGAAACTGAATTGGAAGGAAAGAAATGGGGGTATTTGAACATCATATCAGCTTTGGCTTCCCAAGAAGCATCATCAACTAACTTATTCCTCCAAAGGACTTTTACTGAAGCGACTTCCTAATTCCTCAACTTACGGACCTAATGGTCAAGAATTTCAATTGGGGATCTTCGTAAGCGAGACTTTCCTTCACACTGACACTCTCTAAAGGTACAACTAAAGTCTGATCACCAATACATTTCTTCAACAAGGACACATTAAACACTGGATGCACTAATGCTAACTCTGAAGGCAAATCCAGCTCATAAGCCACATTGCCAAAATGCCTCAAAATCTGATGAGGACCTACATAGCAGGGACTGAACTTCCCTTTCTTACCAAACTTTATCACCCTCTTCATGGGTGAAATTTTAAGATAAACCCAATCATCTACAACAAATTCTAGCTCTCTCCTCTTCACATCGACCTAAAATTTCTGTCTCCTCTAGGACATTCTCAACCTATCCCTAGTAAGTCGAATTTTCTCCATATCCTCATGAACTGACTCAAACCTTATTAAAACCACTTCGCTAATTTTAAACCAATCAATAAAAGACCTACACTTCCTACGATAGAGTGCCTCAAATGAAGAGACTAAAACTTCGAACAAAGAAAATGATTTTTAAAAAAGTACACAATGAAAAAATTACTAGAAAAAACACCTATATTTACTTAAGGATTATGAGTCATGATTCACGTGGTGCTAATTTTCTTTAGGGCCTGTTTGGAAGGACACCGTGGTAATTGGATTTGGTGTAATTAATGTAATTACACTGTCTTGTCCTGTTTGGAAGGACAGGTAATTACTTGGTCAGCAGGTAATTGGTGTAATTGGTAGGGGGTAATTGCACTCTACAATTCATAGGCAGAGGCAGTGAATTGCTGGTAATTACATGGTGTAATTACTAATTACCACCTGATTACTTTTTAATTTTTTTTTATTTCTATTTTTTATTTTTTTTTACTTCTATTATTTTAAGTTCTTTTTTTTTTAATTTTTATTATTCTAAAAATTTGTAAAAGTTTATTTTTTATTTTATATTATTATATTTCATTTTCTTCTTGTTCTCAACCTTACTTTACGTGATTCTACGTAATTTTTTCGTATTATCTATTTCTTTATGCCATGCTTATTTTCTCATTAGCATAATTTTATTAGTATTCTAATTTTTAAATAAAAATAGAATTTATTGTTTATAGACTTACGTTTTCTTTATTAAGAAAAAATAAAAATAAATCATATTTATTGCTATGTTGAAATTTGTTATAAGAGTATTATGTTAAATTTTTTGTTTTGAATTTATAACTTATGTAATATTTTCAGTTTCATTTGTTTTAGTAATATTGAATTTACATTGCACGTCATTTTTTAATTAGACTTGATAAATTATATTTTTGTCAAACATTTAATAATTTATGACATTTTATTTATATATTATTCTTTTTATCAAACATGCATTTCACGATGTTCGTAGAAACTTTATACTTTTAGTTGTTACGATCAATATAATTGAAATATATTAATTTGAAAAAATATAAATCAATTATTTTTTATAATATTAGCTACAGAAAATTTGTTTATTAATTAATATATTTTCAAATATATATATATATCTTAAATATTTAATTTAATGTCATTTATAAAGTTTCTTATTTGTCTAGTATAAATTTTAAATAATTAATTTTTATTTTTAAAATTTATTATAATTTTATGATTGTAACGTGCATCCAAACAAAACATGTGTAATTACACTGTGACATCCAAACAGGACATGTGTAATTACACTGTGGCATCCAAACAGGACATGTGTAATTACATTGTGGCAACCAAACAGGTCAGTGTAATTACTAGACAGTGTAATTACTATGCTGATAATTACTACCCTAGTAATTACACCAATTTCAATTATCAAGTGACTTTCCAAACAAACCCTTAGTGAATGAAAGAGAGACTCATTTCATAGGTAGCAAGAGAAGCAGGGATTTTTCTTTGACCCAAAAAATACAAAATGGCCATTCTATGCCAAATTTTCAATTTTATTAAAGCCCAACAGGGTTCTAATACTATAAGGCCCAAGATAAAGATCCAAAGCTAGAAAAAATTGCTTAAACCTCTGTTGTATTAAAGAGTGACAGACAGACGGACCGGAGTGAACAACAATGGCGGATGTTCAGAGAAGAGGAAGACCATTACCTCCTCCTCCACCCAGAGGTCCACTTGGTCCACCTCCTCAAAGGATTGCTCCACGCCCCGTACCAGTTGATCGCGAAAAGGTCCTACTTTTTTCCTTTCTTTCTTGCTTGAATCCTCTGTTTCTGACTTAGGTTACACTGGTTTGGTTAGGGATTTAGGTTGTTTTTGGAGTGAAGTAGCTTGTGCTGGTGCTGTTTGAGTTTTGAAGCTATTCTTATGTTGCGGACTCTCGCTAGGGTTTTGGTTAGAAAAGATCTTATGGTGTATTGTTATTCGACAACAACTCTGAGACGGAAAATTATATTGTTTATACATAGTTAAAATTATGTGTTATTTTTTATGACCATGGTGTCCGTGTCAGCTTTTGTGCACCTCGACTAATTCCACATACGTGTTACCTCACACTAGCAACATGTTCCACCAAGGTTAGAACAGATGAGAGGAATCACCTACTGTTTTTTAATCTCCGCTCAGATTTGAACATGAGACCTCATAACTCTCAACCACTTCATTGGCGCACTAGGCCACACCTTTAAGTATTAAAATTATGTGTATATATATATAGTAGATGTTGAATTTCCTTTTGACTTCTTCGTGTGTTTATGAGCCTCTAGAGAAAATCTCACCTCTGCCACTGTTGGGCTGACCATATCATTTTGCTCTATTTGGACTCTTTTCGTTTCAATACTGATTTGACTAGTCTTACTCTGGTTGGTGTATTAGTATTCACGGAATGAAATTTGATTTGGTAAATGGAAGTTTAACACTATCCCCAAAAAACAAATGTAAGTTTGAGAATTTAGAAGTTAAAGGAGAATGCATCACTATGTAAATTGAAGAAAAATTAAATGCAATGGTGATATGCTACTTTCTTCCATGTCTATTCTGATTTTACCATAGTACTATATCAAGGATATCTACATGCATAAACTTTTAGCCAATGTACCCAAAAAAAGACCTTTTGCCTGCCATAAGCTGTAAATTGTGAGGAGACAGTGTAGTCATTTGGTACAGTACCAATCACCGAATGGGCTGTTATGGTTAATTCATGTCATGTACCTTGATAAATAGAATATTGCCTGGTTTGCCTTTGCATTTATTTTCAAAAGAATGGAAGCTTGGTTTCCCTTCCTCCTTCTCCGCCTGGGCAGACTAAAAAGGTAAAAAGGAATGCAGGCACTTGTGTTGTTTGTTGTACAAGCTGCTTACCAAGTTGAAGAAAATGGGTTGTAACTGATACTAGAAATATATGAACTGAGACCTGGCATCACTTTGTATTATCTTGGGACTGTACATGCTGAGTAATCTAATGATTGTTTTATTTTTGTGTGTGTTCTCTTTATCAGCGAGTTGGCATGTATTTTTCTATTAACATGTACAAATATTTTGCATGTTTTATTCGTACTTGCTATGCTAATGTGCGTTCATAGAACATAAATCGAATATTCTTTGCATACTGGAAATTACTTACAAAACCTTTTTTTTTGTTTCTTTTGGGGATACCATCAAAAACCAGACTTGTCCTCTGTTGCTTCGTGTTTTCACTAAGGTATGTTCTCCAATCGAGCTCTATTTTTTTGTTTCTCTGTTTTGATAGAAGGCAAATTTTTATAATGGAATAACCATGAGCAAGACTAAGACCTTTCGAAGATGTTCTATTGGACATAACCCTTAGGGGTCGTTTGGTAGCTGGTTAGAGTTATGTAGGTGTTAGTAGTGTAGGGATTAATTATAAGTGAATCTATGTATTATTTATGCAGGGATTAGTTATACATGCATTAGTTATTCCACCTTATATCCTGCATAAAATAATACATAGATTCCCTCATAACTTAAACATGTATTTGTTATGCGGGTTTCTAAATTGTTAACCAAACGTTGTATTAATTTTTACATGAATTAACATATGTCCTATCTACCTACCAAACGTCGTATAAGTTATATGAAAATTAGTACATGGATAACTTTTTACTTATCCAGCTACCAAACGACCCCTTAAGTTTTACCAGCTTTCAAATTTCTGAAAGTTAATGAAGTTATCTGTAAGATTTTGCTTTTCGTATTGTGTTCGCCTTCGAAATGTATATGATTTGCGTATGCTTCACTAGTTGATTTTCCCCAAAAAATGGCCATGCGAGCATATTTTTTGGTTCACCACGTTTAAGACAAGTATGATTATGAACCAAAAAGCTGAATTGCTTTATGGTTAATTAATGATATACTCGGTGGGTGCTTCACTTTGGAACTTACAGGTTGGAGGCCATCACAATGTTAATGAATTTGCTGTGAGAGGCAAGGAACCCAAAGATGAGGTCCAAATTTATACATGGATGGATGCTACTCTGCGCGAACTAACTGATCTGGTATGAAGAAAGTAACACACAGTATATATTTTAACTGGTCTCTTCAATTTAGTTGTTGTCTCCCTCCTCTTTGTATATTCTCATGCTCACTATCTGCCAGCATGCATAAAGCAATTCAGGATGTTAGGATATTGTTGCAATTTTCTTGCAATGTGCCTTCTATCCTTGCCTTGTATGACTAATTGTCTGGGAGATGAGCTGTTTTTATCTTTTGAGTGCTGAGTCTTCTTCCATATACATAGCTTGTATTTGAGTTGTTCAGTTCATATATAGTACCTCATTGAAACTAGGTGCAGCATACTATGAATTTCTGACCTCTGTGAGCTGGTATATTGATAAAGTTCGGCATGAAAGTAAGAGTGTAAGGTGTCCTGAACCAATTGATGTTATCAGCTATTGCTTAGACAGTTGCAGGTTATGTCAAAACTGTCTCTCTTATGGTTTTATGTGAGCCAACTACTTATCAGAAATGAAAACTCCTTATTTGGAAGGAAATTAACTTCAGATGTTTTGAAGGAAGTAGTTCTATTCAGAAAATCAATTTGAACTGAATTCTTACTTTTCATTTTTGGTGTTAAGAAAACATCTAGAAGATTTGGATTCCCTGTTAGAAATTATTGAATCCTTGAAAGAAGAATAAGGCTGTATACTTCTGCTTGTTTTAAACATGTAAATATGGTTTTTTTTTTTTTTTTTAAATGGTCATGTAAATATGGCTTCCAGCGCAACCTTTCTACCGAAGATTTGTAATATTGTTATCTTTCTTTTGAAAAAACCTTATTTGGTCTGCCTGGATGCCAAGCAAAAAGTTGCAGTGTAAGTAATCATATCCATCTGCAATTCTGTGGCACAATTTGTAGACAATTGGTTCTGGGACCATGCCGGTTCAGCTGTACTGTGGCTGTATATTTCCATGGCAAACATTTACATTCCATCTGGTTTATCTATTTCCTGTGACTGTATCAGGTTAAAGAGGTAGCTCCAGAAGCAAGACGAAGAGATGCAATTTTGTCCTTTGCTTTTGTCTATCCGGATAAAAGGGGGCGCTTTGTCGTTAGAGAGGTCTATCTCACTTCATTTCTCTATATGCTTGTTTGTACATGAACTTCGTGTTTGCATTTGATAGTGTCCTTGTATCCATCAATGCCCTTTATCTTCTTATCTGTATGCCTTCCATCCTCTTTTCTAGGATATTATGTTTATTGGCTAGATTAGTCTTTTGTGATTGTTGAACTACCATCAGACGCAAAATTATTAATTTGTCAACTTTCATCTAATGTGCACACATATCTGTATGGATGATATTCAAGGAAAACAAAAATGTCTTTGGTGCATTGAAATTGCTACCCATGTGACTAGAGGATTGAGGGTAAAGGAAAATATAACACACCATCTAAACCTAACTTCTTGTAGATTAATAGTTCTATTTTGGAAGACACCCAAAATATAGTTCCAGAAAGATGATGAAACTACAAAGTTGAAACTGAGCTCTGACTCTGGTCTAACTGCTGACCAGCAAACATGAGATAATTCGCTTGTCTTCATTGTTCTGCCTTGGTGATGAACCAAAATGCTCAAGTAGGGATTGATCAAAAGTTATTCTTAAACTATGTCCAGGGAATTCATGCTCCTACAGTCTATCAATGCATGTGTCGTAGTTTTATGGTTAAATTTCAATTCCCAATAGTAGCAAAATAAAAGGAAATTAGGAAGTTCTGAGATTTTGGAAAAAGTGACGGTTAATTGTAGTATTTACATCCTCATTCCTAGGCTGGCAATGTTTCATCAAATTTTACTGTTCAGATGTTTTTGTGTGAGAAATCCAGGATTGCATTTCCATTTGTAATGCAATGGTATATGTTCGTGATGTTCTCAAGCAAACAGTGATCTTATAGTGTTTATTCTCTGTGACATGAAGGTGGGGACTACATTTTCTTACCCCAATATGAGGCGACCAGATAATGGCAGCAAAACATTGAGTGAACTTAAATTTCAGGTAACACTCTGTTCATATGAGATCATTGACCTCATCGTTTTTCTCGGAATTTGGTATTGACTTGTTTCTTGCCACTTCAGATAGGAGATTACTTGGATGTGGCTATCATGTTCCAGTGAGCGTTATGGCACCTGTATTGGAATTGGAATTACGCAGACTTGTACTACTTTGTGTTTCTTCTTAATTCTACATATCTGTATTTTTCTTGATAAGCTGACCTAATGTTCATTTTTGCTGTAAATCTGAGATTCTGTCTAGAGTTCTCTATTATGACTAGATCTGTTATATTACGTTAGTATGTCATGGGATTTAACTGCATTCTTCGCTAACTCCATCGTTATGAATTGTCAACACTTTTATGATACTTTGTGATTTCCTTTAGTGAACTCTGTCCCAAAAGTTTGTGGAACTGTGATTTTGGGTCTTCCCTAGACAAATTCTTATGTTGATATTTGTAATACCCATGGATTAAGGCAGTTAGTTTCTGAACACTAGAATAGTGTTTCCTCATCATGATCGACGTTTGGTAGAGTGTATAAGTAATGCTTGTATTAGTTATGTTAAAGATTATTTCTTATGCATTGTATTAAAAATAATAAATTGCATAGCTTCTAAAAAAAATGTTCGTTTACAAAAGTACCTTCCACACCTTAAAATTTTTATGAAACAATAATATTTTCCCAACAAAGAGCGAACTTTAAAAAGTACAGTTAGAAGAGCAGTTAACCAGTTGTATGAACTACTGGGAATTGCTCCCTTATTTTTTGTGTAACATTTGTACCTTAAACCACATATTGACATGAAGGATGACACAAAAACACACACACATATGGCAGCAAATCATAGGATTGCACAGCCATTTGCATTCTCATCGCTTAACGCATTGTAATAGGTGTGGTGTATTGGTGATGATGATGGTGGTGGTGGTGCCTGATAATGATAAAAATCGTATGGCAAAGGAGGGGCCGATGCAATAGTACTACCACTTGACCACGATGGTGGTGTTAGTGCTAGTGGAGGTTGAGAACCTGAGGGTGCAAGTGGAGGTTGAGAGCCTGAGGGTGCAAGTGGAGGTTGAGAGTCTGAGGGGTGTGCCTTACCCCAACAATTATTTTTACTAGTATTACCACCATGGCAACAACATCCATGAATATTTTGACTATGACTTATAGCATCATGATGACAACCACAACATGATGAAGAAGCCGCGCAAAAAACACCACCACCATTACCATCACCTTGTGAATGATCAAATGGATGACTAGGCTTGTTCAAATTGTTGGTAGTCCTAATTTCCAAGACTTTATCACTAGGGTCATTTCTTGATTCGCCTTGGATAGTCAACCTGATAGTTGTTATCACCTCCATAGTTTGCAATCCTGGAATTCGAGACAATTGCTCTAGTTGACGAGTTATAATGTCTGAATCGTTCAACGAATTAATCACGTTTGATTGTGTGATAGTCTGAACGTTTATCGGTTGTCCTTGTTCCCATATAAGTTCAGCTTTTCTACCAAGTTTTTCTAACATGGTTAGAATTGTTGTAGGATCAACTGTTCCTGAAATGACTAAATTTCCAAGTTTTTCATCAATTTGTACTGATTGGACACCTTGTATTTTCAACAACATGTTTCTCAATTTCTTCTCACAAATTTTGCAGTGTATTTTTAGTTTTAGAGCAAAGGTGTTGGGAGAAACCAATGAATATGACATTTTTTGAAATTGCTAAGTTTAATTTGGCTATGATTGTGATTTTATTTTGTTCAAGTTGCTTAATTTTGAAATATTTTATAGACATAGGACAAGGTATATTTATTTGACTAATTCTATCATTTGATATAATGATTATATAAAGTAACGTATTGGTTAAGTTAATTATGCAATTTCACTGAAACTTTCAGACTAATGTGACGTTCTTTATCATACGTAATTTGTATTGCTGCATTACGAGTAGCAAATGGTGGGTGGGTGGGTGTGTAAGGGGGGGGGGAGTACTTTGGCTAAATCTTTACTATATTTTTTTTGTTGGAGAATAGTAATTTGTGGTTGACTAATTTATTTAAAAATTTTTTGTCAATATTTAAACAACAATTGTGTTTGGTCAAGATTTTGAAAGTAGCTTTTGCTACAACTCAAAAAGCACTTAGGGCTCGTTCGATAGCTGATTAGAGTTATGCAAATATGAGTAATGTAGAGATTAATTATGGGTGATTCTATTAGTTATCTAAAGATTAGTTATTTATGTATTAATTATTTCATCTTCTATTCTATTATGTATAAAATATACATAGATTCCTTCATAACTTATACGTATACTTTTGCAGGTTTTAAATTGCAAACTTACCATCATATTAATTTTATATATGAATAATTTATCTCCTAATCAACTACTAAACATAATATAACTTAAATAGAATCTGATACCTGCATAACTCACATCTAAACTAGCTATCAAATGATCCTTTATATTTTTTGTAATAAGCTTTTATCAAACATCTCAACTCTCTAAAGTCCAAACTAAGCACTTCTTTTGTTTGTTGAGAAAATCACTTTTTGACTTTTTAAAAGCTTAATGAAATAAGTTATAAATTATTGCTTATACTTTTTCTTATTTATTTTGAGGAACTCTTTTATAGGGTGGAGCTATATATATAAATATAGTATTAAATGAAAAATTTACTCAGTGTAATTTTATAAATGAAGCAATAGTATATATCATTTTTTTTAATATTTTGAATCTCGTAATGATAATTTTAATTCCGCCGCTATATTTCTACCAATTAACATACACGGCTTGTATTGAGAGATTAGCAATTCTTGATCTATGTAATAGTACTTCCTCCGTCTAACAATAGTTGTCCACTATACTATTTTGATATGTCCAACAATATTTGTCCACTTTATGAAATCAATTATAATTTCACTTAATTTCTAAATTAACCTTATAATTAATTATAGTTATTTCCTATTACATTTTTCAAGACATTATATTTATTATATTCAAAGGGTGATATAACAAAATTATCATTATATATAA
Organism: Solanum verrucosum; assembly: GCF_900185275.1. Classification (NCBI taxonomy): domain Eukaryota; kingdom Viridiplantae; phylum Streptophyta; class Magnoliopsida; order Solanales; family Solanaceae; genus Solanum; species Solanum verrucosum. The sequence goes on along the minus strand of NW_026020221.1, from coordinate 9,451,388 downwards.
TATGTACTTGATGCGTGCTTAATTATGTTTCCACTATCGCAACCAAAATTATCAATGAAAGATCAAATTAATAACTTTACAATTAATAAAATAATATTGTGCTGTTAATGGAGATTACAAAAGTTGTCGCTTTGGTTTGCTACGAAAAGTCTTCAATATATTTAAAAAACAAATAGATAAATATGCAGGAAAAACAAAAGTAATGATTTGTGAATACTTTTTTTAAGTCATTTACTTTATCGGTTTTAAAATTCAAATGATTGTCTACTGAGTCAGACACAAATGACTGATTCAAGCTTTGCTTATTATTAATTTAAATAAAAAACAAGCTTTTAAAATCAGTAAAAGATAATCTCGAATTCTAAGTCTTGAAAATAAAAATATTTTTGATAAAGAATATTTTACTATTTTAAAATGAGATTTTTCGATGCTAATTCAAATAAATAGAGATAGGAGCAAATCTATCGTAGGGAAGGGTTCTTAAGAACCGACACTAGTTATAATAAATCTTGTAATTATGTTCAAAATTATATTAAGAACTATATAAGTATCTTCTTAAGAGAATCTATTACTAAATAGATGGCTCATGCTTGGTTCTAGGTAGGAGTGTACATGACCGAGTTGATTTGGATTTTTCAAATATTAAACCAAATTATTTGTGTCAAAATTTTAAATATATAAACCAAATCAAACTAATAAAACTCAGGGTTTTGTTGGATTTTCCAACCTCAGGCTTTTTTTGATTGGTTCGGATTTTTCAAATATCAAATCAAACTATTTGTGTCGGATTTTTTCAGGTTTTTGGATATTTCCGGTAAAGTATTCATACAAACATATAATTAATTTGTGTTCCAAATATTTCTTTAGTCCAACAAATATCAACTATCTAAGGTATTTCTTAAGAAAATAACAAAATATATGAGATGAATGATGACACTAAAATATCAATAAATAATAATGAAATCATGTAAAATAAATATTGCAAATTTGATAAGTCGTAATGAAAATTATCATAATTTAAAAGTATTAAATCATTGATAAAATAAGTCTAATAAGTATTAATTACATGATTAAACATTAATGAAAAATTAAAATTAGGTTATGTATTTTAAATGTCTAAACCAATGTAGAACTACAGAACAATTATTCAATATTATTGTCATTCTTAATGTTGAATTAATTTATTTTGTTAGTATTAGTATTGATTTGATTTTGAATTGAGCTTTATTAGAGTTACTAATATCTATGGACTAACCTTTATTGGACCATTCAAAAATCTAAGTCTCAAAAAACTTGAAAAAATATGTTAAAAGATAAAGGGAAAAAGGTGTAAAAAATACTCTAACTTTGGCCGAAATTGTTGTTACGATACCAAATTTTATGGAGGATGTTTTACCCCCCTGCACTATTTAATAGTGTATTTTAAAGGTATATATGTGCCCACATGGATACATTACTATTTAAAATGATGCAATATTTATGATGTCCACGTAGGCACATATATACTTTTAAAATATGCTATTAAATAGTTAGGGGGGGGGGGGGGTAAAAGGTCCTTTCCAAAGTTTGGTATCATAACAACAATTTCGACCAAAGAGTTGGAGTATTTTTCAAACCCTTTTCCCAAAGATAAAAATTATGAAAATGTATAAGTAATATTTAGAAATTACATTAAAGAAAATACTTTTATGTATAAAATAAATTTCAAAAATTATATATATAATGTCGAGTTGGTTTGGTTTCGGGTCGACTTATTTTAATTAAAGGCAAACTAAAAAAGTATAGTCGGGTTTTTTTCCGATACAAAACCAAGTCAAACCTAATCATTAGTTAGATTTTTTTCGGCTTGACTCAATTTGCGGTTTGGTTCAGTTTTTAGTTCGATTTTGTACACCCCTAGTTCTAGGAGTGTTAAAATGAGCTCAAATATAGGAAACTCGCTCAATTCATCAAGAATTTCATTGGTTGGGCTCAAAATAATTTGAATTAGGTTCAATCTCAACCCATTCAAACCTTAGCCCATTTTAAAAGAAGTAAAAACTACATAAATCCCTTAGTGCTAAGAGTGAGTTACATTCTATGCCTACTCTTTTTCAAATTACAAAAATTCCTTAAAATTAAAGGATTTTGGATACATCAGCAGACATGCGGATACATAAGTCGCGATACATGGCTATTGAGAAACCCTGTAGATACATAACTATCGAATGTATCCGAGAGGAGATTTTTGTAATTTTTTTAAATGATAGGAAATTTTAGAGATTATGGAAAATAAGATGTGTATTTAGGTAATTTTTCCTTTAAAATAATCTTCAATTGAGCGCAATTTAATCTTCGATTTCAATCTGTTTTAAGACTCTTTATTGCATTGGTCAACTATGATTTGGGTAAAATGGTTCTAACCCATTTACAAAAAACCTGTTTTTCAAAAAAAAAAAAATTACCCCCTCCCCCGCCCCCCCCCCCCCCCCCCCCCCCCACACCTTCCACCAACTGACCCCTAAATTTTTTTGTTTTCCAAAAACAAAAAAAAATCTGTTTTTCCAAAAAAAAAATAATTACCCCCTCCCCTGGGCACCCCCACCTTCCACCAACCTACCCCTAAATTTGTTTTGTTTCCAAAAAGAAAAAAAATAAAAAATTTACCCCCTCCCCCCGGAACAACCCCATCTTCCACCAACCGACCCCTAAATTTTTTTGTTTTTCAAAAACAAAAAAAATCTGTTTTTTCAAAAAAAAAATAATTTAACCCCTCCCCCGGGAACCCCCCCCCCCCCCCCCCCCCACAACCAACCGACCCCTAAATTTTTTTTGTTTTCCAAAAACAAAAAAAAATCTATTTCATTTCACTTATATGGGCCGGATATGGATTCTCATGTTAATCCATTTTGTCCATATTTGTATGAGCTTAATAGGTTGAAGACTATATTAACCCGTTTAAGAAAAGAAAAGAAAATATGAGTGATCCATTTAATTTTAATATGGGCAACATGGTTTCATTTCACTTATATGGGCTGAAATTGTCACCCCTAATCTATTATATCTCAATTTATTTAGAGAGTTAGTATTTTTGAAATAGGTAGAACCTCTTTAATGAGTAAATTGATTTTGAAATTCTATCAATTAATAAAGGTTAAAAAAATTAACTGACTATGTTAATTATTATTTTCTTAATAGATGTATCAATTGAAAAATGAACAAGTAAATAAGGACAAAAGGGAGTATCAAATTATAAACAAAAATAAAGACCTTTATCTATGTTTCTTGGAACCAAAGTAATCAAATAATTAATTTAATATGAATAAATTAAAATATAGCTAATTCTAGAGCAAGTGAATTTGAAATGAAGTTTCTAATTGGAAAAAGAGAGAGAAATAGACAAGATTTTCAATCATATGATTATATATAATTTTCTCTTTCTTTAGCATTTACCAAGGGGACATGGATTGATGATCGAACATTATACTATCTAATTGACTTCTTAAGTTTTGTTTTAAATGGAAAAATATCTTGTTAAACCCTACATCATTGTTGACTATTTGTAAAATCTTTTTTTTTTTACAACCTAACTTGTTCTTTAAAATTGAAAATTGCCTAGTTGCACTCAAATTACATCAGATTCATAGATAAAAATAATTTGTGTTTCATATATAATATGAAAAAGGGTTATATTTATTCGGTTCCTGTACTTTTAAAAAAGGGCTATATTTACCTTTCGTTATACTTCTTTTATATATATATATTTGCCCTTGTCATCCAACTTTAAAATTATATTTGCTTTTAAACAGTTAAGTCTCATTTTCCTGTTCTTATTATTCTATGTGGCGCCTACGTAGATATATTTTTATCACAATTAATTAAATTTGCTCTCAATTTAATTATTATATCGACTCAATATTTTTCCTAGCAACGAGATTTATAACTAATTATAAAAGGGAAAATGCATAAGTACCCCCCCAGCCTATGCCCAAAATCCCAGAGACACACCTAACCTTTACTAAGGTCCTATTACCCCCCCGAACTTAATTTATCTATAATATTCTACCCCTTTTCGGCCTACGTGGCACTATCCTTGAAAAAAATGTCAACATGCGCTGGGCCCACAAGATTGTGCCACGTAGGCAAAAAAGGGATAGAATATTACATATAAAATAAGTTCGGGGGGGTAATAGGACCTTAGTAAAGGTTAGGTGTGTCTCTGAGATTTCGGATATAGGCTGGGGGGTACTTATGCATTTTCCTTTTAAAACGTAGTGATGTTTATCTAAAAGATCTTGAATCACCAATTTCCATTTGCAATTGCTATTGCTATTTTGAGTGTCCTTGTTATAACAAATCATATTTAATCACACTTTTATCACATTGTGTGTCCTAGAATATGATTAATGAAGATTATATTTTCTTTAAAAATTTTTATAAGAAAGTGACGATTGGCGAGGAAAATATAGTATTAGTAACTTGTTTTAATGGTTAAGATGAGTGGTTATAATATTGAGTCACTATAATAATTAATTGGGAGTAAATTTAATTAATTATGATAAAAATATATCCACATAGGCGCCACATAGAATAATAAGAATAAGAAAATGAGACTTAACTGTGTAAGGATAAATATGATCCCCAAGTTGAATGAGAAGGATAGATATATCAAAAAGAAAGTACAGCAAGGGATAAATATAACCCTTTTCTAAAAATAGAAGGGCAAATATGATCATTTTTCGTATATAATACTCCATCCGTCCTATTTTATATGTCATCCCTTTCTATAAATAGCTGGACTACAATACTTGTCATTTTATAAAATTTATGCATAAATTACCATATTTTGCCTATTACACCCTTGATAGAGTAGTTAATTAATCTTGAAAATGTATTCATCATTTATTATAAAGTTGACTTAAGAAAACTTTAAATAATGATAGAATGATCATAAAGTTACATTTTTTCTAAATAGAAGTGCAAAGTAAAAAAATGACTTATAAAATGAGACGGAGGGAGTATATCATATCATACTATATTGAAAGCGAGAGCATTGTAAATCAAAAGTTACATTACAATTTACACTCAAAAGATGAGATGACAGTTTTTCCCTTCAACAAACGCTATAAGACAGTTATTTCCTCCGTCCACTTTTAATTCATAATTTTCATTTTTTAGAATCAAAAGATTAGAACTTCGACTAATATTTTATAATGTATTTTTTAATCATATTAATATGCAAAAAATTGTAATTTATAGTACTTTCCGTATATTGTTTGAATATTTAATTTGTTTGCTCAAAATATCAAATTAATGTAAGCTAATTTAACTGAAAACTAGTCAAATTGACTTTCGAAAAGCGCAACATGACAATTAAAAGTGGACAGAGGGAGTATATAAAATGTATTATTACCTTTATTCCATATTAACTAAATTTTTAGAGTTATTATCATTATTCAAAATAGTTGAATTGTTCAAAGTTCAAGAGAAATGTTTGATTTTTTTTTCTGATTTACCCCTTTCTTTAATGAAGTTTTGTAATTTTCTGGGAGTTAAACTATATTATTTACATAGTTATACTCCAATATAGAACTACTTGTATTTATGATTTCACATTTAAGCTTGAAAATGTGACATTGAGAACCAAATGGACTCCTTAATTTCTGTTAGTAGTAACTACTCCCTCTGTCCCTATTTACGGTCCCTTTTTGACTTACATCTATTAAGAAAATAATAATTTACATAGTGAATTTATCATTTTACCTCTATTAATTGATAAAATTTCAAAATCAATTTACTCATTAAAGAGGTTCCACCTTTACAAAAACATTATCTTTCTAAATAAATTGAGGATATAATAAGTAAAAAATATTGTTTTTTCTGGATTTGTCAAAAATAACAAGTAAAAAAGAATAAGTAAAAAGTTAAAATTGAACAAATAAAAAGGGACAGAGGGAGTATTATAGTCAAAATCCAAACCTTTTTAAGTAACGACTTAGGAATAAACAAAAGGGTAATAGAGGAAAATATGATTCAATTTTTGTCCTAGATTGATTTTTTAATTCATGTGCATAACCTTAAAAATTCAGTTAATATGAAATAGAGTGAGTATAATTTTTAGATTTGATAATAAAGAAAAGTCCCTTTGCAGAAGAACAAGAATAAAATCTTATTGGTTTCTCACTGTATTCATGACAATCGGTGAACAATTATGCCAAAAAAATATGTATTAATTCTCTACAAATGAAAAAAATTCACTAAAAAAAATTAGAAGCAGCAAAAACGAAGAGATGCTATGGGAAGGAATAAAACGCATTTCTTGAATGCGATTTATGAACAAACTTTTAAATTTTCTAAGATATATAATCAAACATAAAATATTACGTTACTTATCCTAAATATTCCTAATGTATAATATGGTACAACATTATATTTGTGGAAATTCATACTATACTGCTAGATTACATATAAATTCTTTCGACATCATTTTTAATTTTTTGCTTCATACCGAACACATTTTTATATATAAAGGGTTATATTAAAAGCAGACATCTTTTTCACAATGAAAAATTGCGACGTTTTGGAACAGTTATGACTTTTCGATTAGTTGTGACTTTTCTGACAAGACACAACAAACACTTATTCATATTTCCCTTTATTGCACTATAAATAAAGGGGGTTCCTCTCATTTTTAGGCTACAAATTTTCTACTCTTCCCCTTCTTAACAAACTCAAGTGAAATCTGCAGCCGTTGAGTTGTTCAAAGTTCACATAGACATAATTTAATATACACATGATGTAATGCATATATCGAGAAACTAATATATATACTTGTGTTAAGTACAGTTTGTACAATTTTTTTGTATAGAATCTAGTCAAAAAGCTACAACTTACATGCAACTCATATACAAATTGTATGCAATTATGTTAACTAAAACAAATGAGTTTTGGCTTGTCAACATTTTGAATTCTAGCTAAACAAGAAATAAATGGGATTGTTCTTATAAAAATAAAAAAAATGGGGAAAAATTTGAAATGAATAACTGTCAAATAGTGAAAGCAGGATTTGTAGTGTTTTCCCAATTTTCTCACAATCATAGCCAAACAAATATATACTACATCCGTCCACTTTTAATTGTCATAATTTCTTTTTTTAGAGTTAAATTATAAAACTTTGACTAACATTTTACCTGTATTTTTCATTGCATGGATATGCAAAAAATTGCAATTTATAGTACTTTCCATATAGTTTTTGAATATCTAAATTTTTTGTTTAAAATATCGAATTAATTTAATCTAATATAACTTTGAAAATCAGTCAAATTGACTTTCGAAATGCGCAACATAACAGATAGCTTGCATTATATTTATCTGTACTTCACGAAAAGGTTTATATTTATTCTCGGTTAGAAGTTTGACTCATTAATACCCCTACGGCTAATCTTTTAGCACACATTTACGAAATAATTTACTTTCACCCCTTTTTACTAACGGGAACATTAAATATTTTTTTAAAGAAAAAAAATATGAAAGAAAATCCATAGTTGCCCCTAAGGTTTGCAAAATGTTTACTTTTGCCTTTATTCACTAAAGGGTCATTTGATATACATAATACATGTATTAAAATCAGCATAACAAGTACGATGGTCGATTACAAGCTTATAATTCTGCATAACTCTAACCAGCCACAAAACGACCTGTAAGGGTTTCATTTAGAAGCTCAAAGTCCATTAAACCTCCTCTTAGTTTCACGAAGTAGAGGGGTACACGGAGCGCAAAAGACATTAGGCCTATAAAATGTGCTCATTTGCATATCTTTCACTTACTTATGAACACCTTAATTCCATTTCCCAAGTACACTCTTTGCATCGATAAACGCCATGCTTAAATCTGTGATCTAAACCCTACAAGTTTACAAACACTAGATAGTTTCGACTTCACAAAAACTAGCCAACATCACAAAGGCAGAGTCTAGAGTGGCTTTGCACCTCCATTTTCTTGAACAGAGTTTACTCGAGTATGGGAACCACTCTTCTTCCTTGAATGGCTCGATTGCCCCGTGAGAGTCTTCCCCATAAACTTACCGGCTTTGCTTAGGCCACTTCCAACAGCTCCAAGGCCACTACCTACCATCCCTGCACCCGCACCTAGCCCTGTTCCGACAAGACCTACTCCTGCACCAAGGCCTGTGCCCACCATGCCAACACCTGAACCCACGAGTGATGCTGCTCCGTCAAGGGCATCCATAGTGCTCCCAATGACACCTTCTGCCTTCAACCTCTTTCTTTCTTCTAGGATCTTCTTCTCCGTCTCCAGAGCAGCTAACTGCTCTTCTTTGTTGAACTCATGATACAATACCTGCCAATTTTCGGACAGCAATCAATACGTAAGAGCATAATACTACGGTGAATGAAACTTCAATAATGCAACACGTAGACTTTGTCATGTACCTTTACTGTGATAGTTCCTCTATCTTTCTTATCTTTGACTCTAAGCATGTCAAGTGTTGGCAGTAACCTTAATTCAATTTCCTTCAGAGTCTCCGCTACCAGCTCATTCAGAGGCAACTTTGTAACCCCCATTCGCTGATCTTGTCCAACGTCTTTATCAAATACCTGTTCAAAATGATCATGGATATGATTATGGAAACTCGTACAAATAAGAGGCTGAAATGTACAGAAATTAGACCTCTAGGATAAGAGATTGAGTCTCCTTGTCTTCTGCAATCAACTCAAACGTCTGGTCCCAAACCGGATTTAGGTTGTTGTTGATGGTTTTCGTCTTCAGCTTAAATAGAGGGCGAATATATACAACTGCATACGGATCAGATTTTCCAATCATTTCATGATTCTTTAAGCTATTAGCCCTGACTACGGTCACTATAAGCTTTCCCTGAGGCTTAAGCTCCAAATCACTGCATGAAACACACAAATAACGTCACATAAAAATGAAAAATATAATAAAGACATGTTACAAGACAGAGTTATCGTTCCCATCGAAAAGACAACACTGATGGAACAGAGACAAATGATAGTATTGGTTTCAAATTGAAGTGACACAGGACCAAAGGAAGGGATAATGACACCAAAGATTTCTATTATATTTAAGTGTTTAAACTCGGTTAAACACTTAACCGAGTGTTGAATGCTGACAATTCTAATAACAATATAACTTTGAAGGTAATAACAGACTGTACCAAGAGAGGGAACGAAATGCAGCTGTCACTTATCCACCACTAAAAAATCATTAACATTATCAACGACTAAAATACTTTTAAAACTGAATATACCTAGTATCCACACCTACGCCAATTGGAACGACAATTCTATGGGGCCATTCTAGCATATCTGTAACAATCGAGTTTACTGTGTCCTTTCAATGAAAAAGAGATCAGAGTCAGTCTACGGAGAAAATATTCGAGTAAGAAATGTCCAGCAAGAGAATAAGTTTTTAACACTTACATCAATCATATCCGAAATTCCAGGAAGAGCTGTTAAACTACCACCAACAGCCTTCAAAGTATAATCAATTCTTGGCTTTGGCTGAAAAAACAAACAAGGAGTCAGTTACATAAACATACATAAGAAAGTGATCACGAGAATATGAGAACTTAATTGGTAGCACATGTTATGTTATGAAAGCAAGAGAACTCAATAATTCTCTTTATTGAGCCCAAAACGTAAACGAGAGCATATTTGGACCTATACGCATAGTATAAGGGCGTAATTTGTCCAATTAATTAGTTCCTAACTACAATTATGAACTCACTTGTAAAGATGCATTTGTGAAGTTACCTAATTGAATTGTAATGAATTTTCCCACCTATTTAAGGCATCACATAGAGCACATTTTGAGTAATTTTTAAGTAACTTAACATGTCATTTTATGCAATTTAAATAACAATATCTAGGTAAAGATATAACCACCATGATGTCATAAAATTTAAAAAATTCACTACATTACTTCAAACCACAAAATATCTTTACCTTCGATCAAATGACCAAATACCATAAAATTTCATCAAATCAGAAATACAGTTATACACCATATGCTTCAAACCAGAAACCGTCTTTAGACTCCATCAATTTTCCGTGCAGACTTTTAATAAACTTTCCGTTTGTGGGGGAGAATTGTCATTTAAATTTAAGTTCTCGTGCTTTAATCTTGTTTTTCAGAAAAAAGTAGGGACAACCATAACATTGCTCATCCACCTGTCCTTCCGTGAATCTCTCTTAATTTTGCGGGTTGATGGAATCTATGACATTCAGTGGTTTAAGAGAATGTAAAGATATTTTGCGATTTGAATCAATGTAGTGAGTTTTCTGTTTTATGACATTATGGTTGTTGTATTTTTACCTAGAATTTCTAATTTAAATTGTAAAAAATGGTAAGTTGCTGAAAAATGGCTAGAATATGCTATATGTGATGCCTTAAATTGGTGAAAAAAATTCATTACAATTCAATCAAGTTGCTTTGTAAATGCAACTTCACAAGTTGTTGCATAATTTCAGTCAGGAACTAAATTGGACCAAATATGTTCTCGCTTAAGTTTTGTGTCAAATAGGGACAATTTTTTACCCAATAAAGTAACGACAAGGGAATAATTAGACCCAACTATTAACGGAGGACAAATATAGTGAATTTCCACATAATTTAAGGGCATTTTTTTTTTACCTTTTTCCGTTCATTTTAAGCGATCAGTTCTACCACTACACAAAAATTAGTTCCCATAGAATTGCATAAGAAAGAGGGAGAAACATTTTTGCAGCATAATATAATATTCAAGAAGTATATTATGACTATAGGCTATAGCCTATGACAAATGTTAGATGAAGTGTTCACACAACATTTACTTTTACTATAGCCTATCGACAAATGATTCCACATGCTTTAGCCAAGGAGGTACTCAAGTCTCTCAACCAAGATGTTGTTTTATCAACACACAGTCTAACAAAACACCAAAAACTGATACAACCAATATCAAGACGAACCACACCCTCTCCCGGTCTCTCTCTCTTTCGTTTGGGGGAGAAAGGAGGGAGAGGGAAAGGGTGTTAAGTATTAAAAGGACCACAATTTAAAGGGATCTAAGACTAGAAGAAGCACATTCAGCAATAGAATTAGGCTATACCTCAGAGAGTAAAGCAACAACAACGGCAGAGATGCAAGGAATTTCTTCAGCTAGTTGGAAGATAACACGAACAATTGTGTAGACCTGAAGATCTTTTAACTGCAACCAATTTGCGATGGACGATGGTTAGTATAACTCTCTTTCTCCATATAACTCACTAGTCAGAGGAACATGGAGAGGTGAAAGATTTGTTTTTTTCGTCTCTTTGGATCTGATGACAGGTGAAAGAGATTAGACACCTACCTGAATGGGTATAGAAGCAACCATTGCAGCTTGCACACCTAAAACGATATTGGGATCACCACCCCATTGAAGATCAATATCCATAGTAATTTGATCTTTTTTAAATTTTTGAACACGAATACCTGCATTTATCCCCCAAAAAAGAAGGCTAAAATGCTGAGTGAAATAGTACAAACTAATTAAGGAATCTAACACATGCAACTGAAACCAAATCATTAAATGTCTTATCGGGGATGCAACACTATAATGACGAGAGATAAGCTCTATGTGGATTACTTTGTTTCCACTGACATGAAGTATGTCATATCAAAATTATTTTCTATCTCTTGGTCAACTGTGTGCTACAAAGATAGGCATCATAGATATAGAAATTGGCTCACTCTTTCTTTGTCTCCCGCTCTTTAGCCGGATCACAACCCCATGATTACTAAATATTTGCCAAAACATCAACCCCGAAACACTAGTATTAGCAAATCTGTGATTTGCCTCTTGAGTATCCATGTTCATTCAGGTGACTTGTCAAACCATTAACAAAAGAACTCAAGAGGTGAGGGTTGTCTAAGACCATATAAAGTGACCAACTAATCCTCATCTTACCGATGTGGGACTCAGCATTATTTACAAAAATGAAGTCATTAAAAAACAATCATCTTGTATATCTTAATGGTTTCCGGCATAAGATGATGGCTAACTACACTTTTTTGGAATCAAATCATCAGTATAAATAAACTGAAGAAGATTCAGATGAATCTCAAAGCTCGAAAACTAGACAGTAGCAGCAGCGAACTCAAAAAGGCGAACTGACTTTCTTTTCCAAAATGTAAACAGAGAAACTATATTGGGAACAATGCAACCAGGTCTACTGAGAATTGGACCAGAGTGAGTTATGCAGAAAACTAGCTAATTTAATGTACTTATGTATTGCGAATTGATCGCAGAAACTAGGCTGTAAAAACTTATGAACTTAGCATTTCTGTCTCCGATCAAGTCACCAAACTGTTCTACAAATATGAAACAATTCATATGTAGTACCAAAGTACAAAATGATTATCAATGATGACATAAATTTTTTAGAAGAACTAAGAATGTGCTAATAGGTAATCCATTACAAAGCATAATGATAAAGCAAAAAGCAGAATAATGAAACAGTTCATTTTTTGGGTGATCGGTAATAATGACTATTTATGTTGCTACCTTCAATTTTAGGCGACACAGTTCCCAAGGACAATTTACTGAACTTCAATGAAGTAATCCCAGGAGGTCGATAGTCTTCTAAAAGAGGTTCAACAGATTCTTTTATTATAGCCTCGGCTGCCTGCATAGCCAACATTTAAGAGATAAGATTAATGACTTCACTACATGGCATTTGGAAAGGAGAAACTTCGTTCAACCACACTAATGGAACTACAGATGTTACTGCTCTAACTGAATAATTGGCGTTGATACAAGTGTTTGCACATGAAGAATGTGAACTTCATTGTATAAATTATTCATCCTGAGTAACCGCCATATCTGATGCAATATCAGAAAGAAACTATGCAACTTAATTGCGTCGAGCAATACATTGAACGAAATCTGTAACCAAAACCCCCTTCTCTCAAATCTATAAAAAGAATCATCCATCTCCACTGTACACTTGACCAAATTTCCAGGCTTATTTTTAACTATGAGCCACTCGCAAGCATTGAAGCCTTATTAAGGAATTTAACACGGCTTACTGAGAAGTTCATAGTACAAAATTCAGATGATGATAAAGTTACCAAAAATGACATGATTACACAAGGCAAGAGCCAAAAGCTTACCTCAGCAACAAATGGCCAAAGTTTGCTCAATTGTTTGTTCAACCATTTGACCTGCAGCGCGAGACAGCATGAGACAAATATTCTTTTAAGAAAGTAATGTTTTATAGATGCCATGAGGAAAATACCCTGTTGACAAAGCAATACCAAAAAGTAGAGAGCCTACACAAAGATATGGTTCTCCACATAAGACACCTAATCATCTATGCCACAGAGTCTAGTAAGAATAAATGACAAGCCTAGGCTGTACAGATTCATGTTCCTCCCCTTTCAAAAGCTCTCATGTTCCTTTCTCTTCAGAGTAGTGTTAGCGACACACATGTAACATTAGCAATGTACACTATGCTAGTTTATTTCCCTGGATTTCATAAGGAAACATGTAAAAACATCAGATAATTCGTAGCTTCAAAGACTCACATATATATCAGATATTTTTCTGTCCTCTCACTAAGTTCAGGTACTACAGTTGTGTTGCTTTCCTTCGCAATTTGTGACAACCCGTTTAAGTGTAACAACCCTCACCAACCCCGCGGCTAAACAGAAAACAAAGGGAAAACAGCATATAGCTCTCTAACTAGTAAAACTTCTCTCCTCGCATTGATCACCACTTAGCAATGTATTTTTTGTTCTAACTCATCAAGTAACAGTCATAAATACGATTCAAATGTACATTAAGCTAGCCGATTAATTCTGAGAGTTCTTCCCATGATATTGAAACCATTTATTCATGCTAACATAAACTTCCCATCATAAATATTCCGTTCAAAAGTAAGTACATTTTCTATAGAATGGTTTCAGTCAAAGTCAGTTTGTTGGATCAAGTATTCTATTGAAAGGCAGAACAACAATGCGAGTTTTAAAGACTACATGAGGGTAAAAACAAACAATTGAATCCCACAACCTGTTCATAAACTGGGAATGATATCCATTCAGGAAATTTATCGCCACACATTTTCTTTAAATCGTCCCTACTGAGGGAGCTCATTAGATTAACCTCCACTGCCTGTCAAAGGAGTAAATACAATGAAAGATCAGACGAAAATCAGTCTTTCAAAAAGGAAAAGCAGCTGCACCACTTCTGAAATATAAATGACTCATCATAATAACAAGCATGATAAAGAGAACCATGTAAATCAATATGAAATTAACCAGTGACTAGTTCCTACTCTCGTAACAAATTGAGGAGAAACTTACATAAGGCAGAGAACAAAGAAGCAAAACTATCACAGAGGCAGCAGAAGGAAAACAGTTTTATATCCACAATCCTTCCTAGCTGCTTCATCTTCAGAAATAGTAGTTTTATTTTACCAATCAGAATAAATACTCCCTCCAATTTTCAATTTCTTTGTCCGGTTTTTGACTTGGCATGAAGTTTAAGAAAATAATGAAGATTTTTGAATCTTGTGGTTTTAAATTAAAGATATGCAAAAATGTACCAACATGTCTTTCAATCGCGTGGTCTTAAACATATCATATCATGTGAAAAGTTAGAACTAAAGAGTTGCAAGAAAAAAGAGACATTCCCTTGAAACGGACTAAGCAGGAAAGTAAGACAAACAATAGAAACTGAGGGAGTAAACAAAGTAAAGCTTCGTGTGCAACACTCGGACAGCTATCCATTTCACATTGAGAAAATTTATAAAGCATTTCTCCTCCAACAACAAAGTTGGATTTTGAGTTGGAGCCGGCTTTACGAAACCTTTCATAACAATTCCGTTCAATGCAACCTAAATTAGCCATTGCAATTCTATAATTAAACAAATTATAAACAAGAGTCAACAATGCCTTCTGCAAAAAAATAATAAACGGGGATAGGGGAAGGGGATTACAAGCCAGAGGTAGAGCCACCTTAGGTGGCGAAGCGTGGTCTGCTTCACACCCAAGGGAAAAGTTCAGGTAGTTTACCAACTAACTGAACTACTAACATTCCCGAACCAACAATGCGTGATTAACTACGCCACCCCTAATGATGTTCATCCCAAAAACATTATAATAGTAAAACACACCAAAATTACCAAAGAAAAATGATAATGATCATTCAAACAAATCATAATTCATCAAAATCATACCTTTGAACTTCGTTTAGTGCTTCGATAACTCGTCATGTATTTCCAAGCAGCCATTAAACCAACCCCAAAGATCATCCCCATAAGAATCCCAGTTATCAACCCCATTTTATTTCTTGTATCACTACAACCAAAGTTACACAAAAACCCAATGTTAATCACAATTAACCAAACCAGCCAAAAAACAAAAAAAAAACTTCAAACACAAGAATTCAGATGAAAACATAACCCCACATGGAGGCTTGCAGTAAAATTCAAGAACCAACAAAAAAGATTCCAACTTTTTCCTTCAAATACAAGAATTCAGAAGAAAACAAAAACCAACATGAAAACTTACAGTAAAATTCAAGAATCAATAATAAAAACTTTTTTCTTCAGCCCCTTAATAAAGTTGTAAACTTTTTCACCTTTTCTCTGTTTTTACCTTATTTTCAAGAAGAGGGTGTCAGCCAAAATGATGATTCTCAGAAGAAAAGATTGAGTTTTTATTAGAGAAATGTTACAGAGGAATTTTATTTCAATTTCATTCTGCATTGAAGTCTCAGATATTGTCTGTCGGTTTCTATGTATGCAATTGAATTTTTTTTTCATTTTTTGAAGTTTACCTTTTTTGAGTTTTGTATGACTGTTTCTACACACTTGTCTTGTAGATATTGTCCTCTCAATTTAGGAGTTATCGAATTCAAGGCATATACTCCCTCTCTATGACACTTTCAAATATGTTCAATATATATATATACTAGTAAAATTACTTGCGCTTTGCGCAGGAATTAAATATCACGAAATTTATAAAATAATACTTAAAACCTATCAGACATGAAAACTAAAACACTATATTATCTTACATACAAAATTACGTAGTAACAAACATTAATTATGTAAAGAAAAATGAAAATTATTACATCTTATCATTTATTCTTAATAACATAAGCATAAATTATAAATTAATGATTGTAAAAATACATATCAGGATCTGTAACATAAGCAATAGTGTCAGTGAGTAACTCAACATGAGCAAAGTATACAAAGATTTAATTGTGAAGAAGAAGAAGAAGTGGAGGTTCAGAATTTTTGTTGTGTTAAAATGAGAGGAAATCCCTCTATTTATAGACAACAAAGGGTAGTGTGAACAAATGTTTATTGTGCCTTATAAGAAATGTTACAACTATTTGGAAAAGTTTCAACCCTCCGGAAAGGTCACAACCTTTCATAAAAGTTATAATTTTTCATAAAAATCGCAACTCTTCATTAAAAAGTAACTTTTCATAAAAGTCACAATTATTCATTAAAGTCGTAACTTTTCATGAAAGGGAAGGCTAATTTTGTAAATAAATAAATTAAAAGAGAAATCTGATTTGTGGTGGCGCCACGTAGACGGGCCTAAGGTTCTCTTTATATATATATATATATGATACTAGTAAAGGAAGTTTGGGCGTTGCCTGGGCCCAACAGGGATAAAGTTATTGTTATGTATTATGTAGGGTTAAAAAAGTAGTAAGATTGTTATAATATATTTTGCTATAAGTGAGCTAATATAAAAACTTATTTGTTATTTGTCTTTTTAATTTCAATTTCAAAGAGCAAATAAATGTAGCGATGAGATTGAGGGTAAAAATGAAACATATCTTTCTAAATTTAATTAAAAATAAATACTCACTATGTCCCTATTTACTTGTTCACTATTGAATTGACACACCTATTAAGAAAACAATTAATGAATGAGTTTACCATTTTACCCCTATTAATTATGATCCCAGCTTATCTCGACTAGATAGACCCAATTTTAGACTTAGGAATTTTACTGCGGGTATTTCTAAAAATGAAAGGATGGATCATTACATTTAAACGGGTTTAACTAAACATGACAGAAACTCAATAAAATTGAAGTTCTTTCTTCCCCTCTCATATAAAGAGATAGACATTAGTTAGAAAGAATCAAAGATATATATATATATATATATAGGGATCCCAATATGGTTAATATTTATCACATTGACTATAAAAGGAGATTTTTTCATCAGAGTAATAAATGTACATATTCGTTTGATCAAAATTTAGTAAGACATCTTCAAATAAATTTCTCTTCATCTTGAGTATTTTTCTTAAAATGAATAAAAAAGTATCTTTTCATTTTAACACTATTGTAAACACATCATTTTGATAAGTGTTTAGTGCTATTATTTCAGATTGACTTGTCTCAAAACTAATATAGAAATATATATAATTTTAATCGAGTGACAGGTTGGTGAGTATCGGACATTAAGAAAAACATACTTAAGCAAGATTTACTTTCAAATATATTTGAAAGCAACATAATTTTTTAAACTAAATATGGTTTATCCAAAATGAAAGAAAATAATAATGTGCTTCGACAAGCGATGTAACTTCTTCAATCATACAAACATCACCATTTAAGATTTAAAATATACTTGTGGTTTTTAAATTAACCATAAAAATTGAATATTTTTAAGCATATTAATTTATATTTCAATATTCCTAACCAATATATAAATGTTCCCTTGTTTCAATATTTAATTATGTACATCCTTGAATCAAAATATACTTTTTATTTAAAAAAAAAACTCGATGAAAGAAATGAGTAAAGAAATACATTTGCGATAACTTTATGACCATTCTCTATATACACTACTTAAATTTAAGGGAAAAGGGTATGAAAAATACTCCAACTTTGGCCAAAATTGCTGTTACGATACCAAACTTTATGGAGAACCATTTACCCCCATGCACTATTTAATAGTGTATTTTAAAGGTATATATGTGCCCAAGTGGACACATTACTATTTAAAATGATGCAATATTTATGATGTCCACGTAGACAAATATATACCTTTAAAATACTCTATTAAATAGTACAGGGGGTAAAAGGTCCTTTCCAAAGTTTGGTATCGTAACAACAATTTCGACCAAAGTTGGAGTATTTTTCAGACCCTTTTCTCTAAATTTAAATCACATTAATATTTTCCTAATAAGTTGGTCAACATAATACCAGAGCCATAAGTAAATATATTTTAAGGTGATTCTATCTAACTTTTATCTAATATCCCCTGATTTAGTGTTTTTCCAAAATAGTTCTTGCTAGCAATAAAAAAATTTCTATTTCAAACTTTTAAAATTATACAGAATTAAATTTTTCTCTATAAATAGGAGTCAATCCTAGGCAAGAAAATCACAACTACTACTGCTAGTACAACAAAGCCATTTTAACCCTCATATCCAAACAAACACATTTCTCCTCCCCTTTAGCCATGACTAGAAACAAAGTGAACTATGATTTCATTGAAGATGATAGCAAAAGAAAAATCTCATATAATAAAAGACTGAAAGGGCTCTTGAAAAAATCTGATGAACTGAAAACACTTTGTGATGTTGAAGTGGCTACAACCATATACGGCCCTTACAGAAATGAACCATATACATTTCCAAATAATGAAGTTGTACGCAACACTTCTATCAAGTTTAAGGAGTTGCCGACATTGGATAGATCTAAAAACATGGTGACAAGAGAAGAGTTCACCATGCAACGGATCAAAAAGTTGGAGGAACAACTTCAAAAGGTAAGAAAGGAAAATAGGGTCAAGGAAATGACAAATGAAATGTATGAGGTGTTCGAGATAAAAACTGTTTCTGTTGACATGAACCCTTCCTATCTTAACGACCTACGTTGTGTAATCAAGAAGAATCTCAAACAAGTACGTGAACTAATGATAACAGAGGCTAATGGAGAGGGTTCTACATCGAATGCCCCTCAACCCATTATTGATCCAACGTACCCAGTAGGAACAACTCTGAAGGACCGACGGATCCTTCTCCTCTATTGTTTTCACAAATGTTTCCTCCAATGGTTCCACAATTTTTTTCTCCAATGCATCAACACATGGCTGTTGGAAAAACACCTGCACTGACCCACCCAATGCCGTCAACAATAATGTATTCTTCGATTCCTTCACCAACGATGGATTCTCTATTGCCTTCACCAATGATTGATTCTCCGATGCCTTCATTAATGATAGCTCCTCCAATGTATTCTCCAGTGTCTCCTACAATGAACCAGAAAATGGAACTTTCAATGGATATCCCTTCAATTGGTATATCAACGCCAATGAATAAGAATCAGAATTCCTCTGTTGACTTACCGTATAGTCCTACAATTTCTGGGTTTCTTAACTGGAAGGATGATGTTGTAATGACTTTATTGGATGATCCTTTTTTTTAAAATAATAATGTGCAAGATCCAAACCACACCAAAAAATTCTAAGGACCAATGCGTGTATTTTTAATTAGTATTATTTTCTATGTACATATGGTCAAATGGAGTATTTATGTCGTTTACTATTTTTCATATGTAAATTGTGTCGTTGGACTATCCGAGTAAGTTTCCCTTCGTCCTCCTTTGAAGTGTCCTCCTGTCGTATTCCTTGATTTGTTTTAAAGTTTGTAGTTTCATTCACTTATTAAATCGATGGTCAATTAATTTAATTTTTATTAGATACCAATTTATTTATTTTTCATTTATTACTATTATTATTGAAATGTTGTTAGTACAATTTTCTAAAATGACCTCTTACACTTCAAAATCAAACAAACCAATTTACATATAGGGTAAAATTTTATTTTTAAACTTTCTCGTGTAAAGTAGTAACACTTCTAATATTACAATTGAATTAAAACAATATAATTAATTGTCTTATTTATTATACACATATTTTTGAAATTATGGTTATAGTAAAAGATTCATTAATTTTCTAGGTTTTGTATGTTAAAAACTTCAAAAGTTCTATTTTGACTTAATTTTTAGAATTGATGTTTGCACTCCCAAATCAGAGAATTGGTTCATCACATTTTATTTTGGCTCCATTTTTCTCATTTTCCCCCCCTTCGTGACGGTTAATATAAAAATTGAGATTTAAAAATATCCTAAGGTTACTGAAACATGTCGGTGAATGTTTTAAGCTTGTTGAAATATTTTTTTATGAGGTTCTTTTGAATCGAATGGGCATATTTATGTTTTGATATTTTTTCTCATTTGGCCATGTACTGTTAATTTTTAACAACGGTTGGTCTGTATATCTATTTTTGGTTATGCATATTCATGCGTTATAGTATGTCTTTTAGGTTTTATTTATACTTATATCTTTCTCAATAGTTTTCTTTATTGTAAAATCAGGTGGCTTGTGCAATTAATGATTTGCTAGAGACAATGTCAATGTAAGATACTATGGATAGTTTGGTTGTTAACAGGTGACTGATATGATCCGAATAAATTACGTCAATTTTAAAATGATCCATGATATTGAGTGTTAATGTTTTCATTAAGTTGTTTTTCAGTCCTATAGAGTTTAATGCATCAAGTCGCTATTGATATTTGTTTTCTGTTTGGTTGACATTTTCCATGAGTCGTGACTGTTTGTCTTCACCTTTTGATTTGTCGTTCCCAAGAAGTCCTAATTGACCTTAAATTGAGTATGTATGAATTAGCTGAGAAATACATAATGGACAAGCTTGATACTATGTGTGTGCATGTTGACATCTTCCTGAGAGTGAGTGTTTGATTATGAATCTTAAATTCTCAAGTTTCATTTATAGTATATATTTCGGAGATCTTCTTTTCCTGAGTTGGCCTATATAAATAGAAGAGGTGATTACCATTGTCAAATAATTTTCATGAAATAATAGATAGACTGTATGAATGATAATGGAGCTTAAATGTTGTCATGTGATAAACTGTCGCTTCTATGATTCAAGTTCGTGTCAAGTCGAATTCTTGCTAGGTAGAAGAGTGAAGTCTGAGTCTGTATGATGTTGATGTTTCGTACTCCTTGAGGATAAGAAGTAGTTTAAGTTTTTTGTGATTTGATAAGTTTGTATTTTACGTACTTGTAAGTTTTTCTAGGTTTAAACTATTGTGTTTTCAGAGAAAAAAAGATGCGTTTACGATGTTTAAACTTTGAAAAGTAGGTTTTCATAATTTACATGTGATCCAGTAGAAACAAAGTAAAAAGGTTCAAAGCTGAAAGTGATAAAATAGTCTGTTACCATAAAGTGATGCTGATGTCTTCGGATGTCCACATGCGGCTCTGCATCACTAACTTACTGAATTTCAACTAGAGGAAGAATGGTCTCTATAAAAAGGTTGGTGTGTGGTAAAGAGTTGCGATGCAATTCTTAATATGGGGATGCATCTCACCTACATTTCAAATTAAGTCAGAAGCGACAATTTCACCATACTACTTGATATGGGAAATCATTTGTGACTGAAACAACAAATACAGTGATGCAGTGCGTGTGTGTGACCTAATTTTGATGGGCTGGTCATTTTTTTTTTGGAAATTTTTGTAAAGTTATTATTTTACCCTTTCCGATATTGGTCCCGAATCGAACTCACATATGTGTTTCGATGATTCCATTTTTTTAAGAACGTCAAGTATAGACAATTTTCCAATATGATTTGTATATATAGGATTCCAAACGAATCCTAATGGTCCTTTCAATGTTTTGAGAGTTGGCTGATTTTTCTGGCCCATGAGTTATATACCCTTCGCGTTTGTGATAGGCCTTTTGCTTAAGCGTCCTTCACTTAAGCCAAGGCATGATCTCTAAAGCGAAGGATGAAATTTAGAGGGGTTAGCTTAAGTGAGCTAAAGATTGCTTTAGCGGTGATCATTTAAGGATAGCCTGGTTTACAGAAGCGATAACCCCACTTTAAAAGTGTATTTAATCATATCACTTAATATAATGAGTTCAATGATGAGTAAGTATTTGTAAAGTTCAAATGATTTCACTCATTTATTTCTTTACATTCAAATTAGTATATATTTATATGTATTGCGGTCCTTTCATTCAGTCATTTCGCTTCGGCAATATTACGTACTTGTACAATCAATGTGTTGATGTCATTTGACCTGCATCTATTTATGATGCAAATATAGGTGTTCAAATCATCAACTGACACTTTGTTGAGATTTGTTTGCACTTCCAGTTAGCTTTTGGTGAGTCTCTTTGCATTTTAGAGGACTCAACTTTTATCTTTTAGTTAGTTGCTTGACGTGTTGTGGGTCTTGTCCTAACATCCATATTGAACAATAGAGGCTTCATAGATAGTTAGTCTTGAGTATGTTTTAGTATTCCTTTCTAAACTATTTTTTAGCTATTATTGGAATCAGAATATTTTAAGACAGTTGAGTACTTTGAGATTAAATAGTTTAATTGTTTTTTAAAGCTCAATTCTGCTTGAGTTAGTCTTTAGCTAAGTAGCTAGCGGCCAAGGTTTCGCTTGTAGATCATCTGGTTCTCGAGGGCCGGCTACGTTCAAGGTGTAGGTTTGGTTGACAGTTGGGATTTTGATTGGCAAATGACAAGGTTTTTCAAGAACTTGAGTTCTGAGCTAAAATGGCGATTGTTCATTGATTTTCACTCCTTTTTCAAAGTGGTTTTCACCAATGAGTTCCAAATGTCTCGAAAAACATATTCAAGTAAATATTTTTGGATTCAAACCTCATATTCGAAATTGGGTTATTCAGTTGATTTGACCCATTTCTCAAAGTGAATGATTTGGGTGTTATTATTAGTTCTGGAATCTTATTTTGATTACTCGATTGAATAAGATTGCGTGTCTTTGCACATTGTTCAGAAAAGGAAAGATCAAGTCTTGAATTAACTTTTGAATGAATTGAAGCAAGTGATTTCTAAACCTTTTAAAACTAGTAGAATCGTTTATTTCCCTTCACTGTGTGTGTTGGGGAGTAATGGAAATGACGTGATCTGTTCAATTATTTTACTTGATGATTTATATTAATGAATAAAAGTGGGATTATTGAAAAGGCAATGTGTTGATCATAATTCTTTGTGAATTGCCTTTTTGTGGACCCAAAATGTGTTGATTAATGAAATGTTTTGATAGCATTATTGTGGACTTGAATTGTTTAAGTTATTGCCTCTTTCTGATGGTGTGAAATTTCTAATTTGCATTGATTTATTTATATCGTGATGAGACATGCGAAGATCATGCCGACGAGAAAAGGTTCGAGCAAGAAATTTGATATAAAACCGAAAGGAAATGGTTCCAGCTAGTGATATGACATAAATCTCTAGGGAACTGGTTCCGGCTACTGATATTATATTTAAGGGAGATGGTTTCGGCTAGTTAGATGATAAAAATTAAGTGAAATGGTTCCAACTAGTGATATAATATAAAGGCGAAGGAAAAATGGTTCCGACTAGTGATATTGTGCCAAAGAGAAAAGTTTTCGGCAAGAGTTTGATCTATTGGATACTTGTAATAGATCTACTTGATACTTGAGAATTACTTACTTGGTACGTGTGATTGGCATACTTGAAACTTATTGGTTGTTGAACTGTGATAGTTGGACTATGATTGTTCAGCCTTGGGAATTATGTATTGTAAAATGGTTAGGTTGGACTGAATATGCAGGTTGTAATTTGATGAGTTTGGGTTTGGATGAAAGAAGTACTCGTATTCTAGAATAATTTCGCTTTATTTAGTAGTTTCTTGCCATGTACAGTGTTGTTCGGCACTCACTCCTTGCTTCTAAATTTATGTAGGTTCTGAGCCTAGTTTCGTGTGATTTATCTTCTTCTTTTTCCTCCTCCGTGGCTCAACAAGGATTCTTAGAGCTTGTTGCTTGTCATCCTGGTGGACCCTCTTCTTCCTTTATGTTTATGCTTTCTTCTATTTGAGAAATAAAGACTTTTGAAACATGTAATTATCTTTCAATCCTATTTTAATACATTAATGGATTGAGCACGTGACAACAAGGTGTTGGGTTATATTAGAATGACTAAGTTTTTTGCTGCTTTATTTATCTTGTCTTCCTTTCCGCATTTGTTAGCATCTTTTGGGTTTGAGGCTGACTTGTCGTAGTGGGTTAGACGATGCAATCTCTTCCATTATTGAGTCGTGAGACTAATTTATTCTTAATTTTGTGATGTAATTCTAGAAACTATTAATATCTATTCTTAGGATCTTATTAAGGTGGTTCTTAATTCAGTTTTATCTGGTTTGTGTGTTCTTAAGATGCTATTGTCGAGAGAGGAATTTGTTGCTACCTTGTGATTGAATCTTTGGTTGTTGAGTATAATCATGCCTTTTAACCCTTCTTCGAGATAAAATGTTTGGAAATATGTGTATTGAGAGCCTTGTCTCTCTGTTATAAAGGGTTTTCTCTTTAATACTCCCTTTGTCGCTAATTACTTGTCCACTTTTGAATTGGCACACCTATTAAGAAGACAATAATTGATATAGTGAGTTTATCATTTACCCCTATTAATTATGAAGTGAACGAATTAAAAACTTAAGATTTTCAAGAAATTCTACATTTTATAAAGTTATAAATTGAGGGTATAATAGAGAATTTTTTTTGTCCTTTCTTGATTTGTCAAAATGGACAAGTAATTAGGGACAACCAAAAAAGGAAAAGTGGACAAGTAATTTGGTACAGAGGAAGTATAACTCTAGGAAATTTTTAGGAAGAGGCAACTCTTTTCAAACATGGACTAAGAAGAGAAGGTGTAAAAATTATTGGGGCCATTGTGGGGTGTTGCTATGATGGCCAAGGGACCACTAGAGCTATAGTAGCCAAGGGACTGCGATAGTGGTCCAAGACAGTCCTTTCCTGGATAATCCTATGTAAGTGAAATATTTTTTTCCGCCAAGGTGGGTCGATCCCAGATTTGCTCGACTAGATATACCCAATTTTAGACTTAGGAATTTTATTGCGGGTATTTCTTAAAATGAAAGGATGGATCATTACATTTAAATGGGTTTAGCTAAACATGACAGAAACTCAATAAAATTGAAGTTCTTTCTTCCTCTCTCATATTAGTTTGATCAAAATTTAGTAAGACATCTTCAAATAATTTCTCTTCATCTTGAGTATTTTTCTTAAAATGAATAAAAAAGTATCTTTTCATTTTAACACTATTGTAAACACATCATTTTGATAAGTGTTTAGTGCTATTATTTCAGATTGACTTGTCTCAAAACTAATATAGAAATATATATAATTTTAATCGAGTGACAGGTTGGTGAGTATCAGACATTAAGAAAATCATACTTAAGCAAGATTTACTTTCAAATATATTTGAAAGCAACATAATTTTTTAACTAAATATGGTTTATCCAAAATGAAAGAAAATAATAATGTGCTTCAACAAACGATGTAATTTCTTCAATCATACATACATCACCATTTAAGATTTAAAAAATACTTGTGGTTTTTAAATTAACCATAAAAATTGAATATTTTTAAGCATATTAATTTATATTTCAATATTCCTAACCAATATATAAATGTTCCCTTGTTTCAATATTTAATTATGTACATCCTTGAATCAAAATATACTTTTTATTTTAAAAAAATCTCGATGAAAGAAATGAGTAAAGAAATACATTTGCGATAAATTTATGACCATTCTCTATATACACTACTTAAATTTAAGGGAAAAAGGTATGAAAAATAGTCCAACTTTGGCCGAAATTGCTGTTACGATACCAAACTTTATGGAGAACCATTTACCCCCCTGCACTATTTAATAGTATATTTTAAAGGTATATATGTGCCCAAGTGGACACATTACTATTTAAAATGATGCAATATTTATGATGTCCACGTAGACAAATATATACCTTTAAAATACTCTATTAAATAGTACGGGGGGGGGGGGGTAAAAGGTCCTTTCCAAAGTTTGATATCGTAACATCAATTTCGACCAAAGTTGGAGTATTTTTCAGATTCTTTTCTCTAAATTTAAATCACATTAATATTTTTCCTAATAAGTTGGTCAACATAATACCAGAGCCATAAGTAAATATATTTTAAGGTGATTCTATCTAACTTTTATCTAATATCCCCTGATTTAGTGTTTTTCCAAAATAGTTCTTGCTAGCAATAAAAAAAGTTCTATTTCAAACTTTTAAAATTATACATAATTAAATTTTTCTCTATAAATAGGAGTCAATCCTAGGCAAGAAAATCACAACTACTACTGCTAGTACAACGAAGCCATTTTAACCCTCATATCCAAACAAACACATTTCTCCTCCCCTTTAGCCATGACTAGAAACAAAGTGAACTATGCTTTCATTGAAGATGATAGCAAAAGAAAAATCTCATATAATAAAAGACTGAAAGGGCTCTTGAAAAAATCTGATGAACTGAAAACACTTTGTGATGTTGAAGTGGCTACAGTCATATACGGCCCTTACAGAAATGAACCATATACATTTCCAAATAATGAAGTTGTACGCAACACTTTTATCAAGCTTAAGGAGTTGCCGACATTGGATAGATCTAAAAACATGGTGACAAGAGAAGAGTTCACCATGCAACGGATCAAGAAGTTGGAGGAACAACTTCAAAAGGTAAGAAAGGAAAATAGGGTCAAGGAAATGACAAATGAAATGTATGAGGTGTTCGAGAGAAAAACTGTTTCTGTTGACATGAACCCTTCCTATCTTAACGACCTACGTTGTGTAATCAAGAAGAATCTCAAACAAGTACGTGAACTAATGATAACAGAGGCTAATGGAGAGGGTTCTACATCGAATGCCCCTCAACCCATTATTGATCCAACGGTACTCAGTAGGAACAACTCTGAAGGACCGACGGATCCTTCTCCTCTATTGTTTTCACAAATGTTTCCTCCAATGGTTCCACAATTTTTTTCTCCAATGCCTCAACACATGGCTGTTGGAAAAACACCTGCACTGACCCATCCAATGCCGTCAACAATAATGTATTCTCCAATTCCTTCACCAACGATGGATTGTCCAATGCCTTCATCAATGATTGATTCTCCGATGCCTTCATTAATGATAGCTCCTCCAATGTATTCTCCAGTGTCTCCTACAATGAACCAGAAAATGGAACTTTCAATGGATATCCCTTCAATTGGTATATCAACGCCAATGAATAACAATCAGAATTCCTCTGTTGACTTACCAGATAGTCCTACAATTTCTGGGTTTCTCAACTGGAAGGATGATGTTGTAATGACTTTATTGGATGATCCTTTTTTTAAAAATAATAATGTGCAAGATCCAAACCACACCAAAAAATTCTAAGGACCAATGTGTGTATTTTTAATTAGTACTATTTTCTATGTACATATGGTCAAATGGAGTATTTATGTCATTTACTATTTTTCATATCTAAATTGTGTCGTTGGACTATCCGAGTAAGTTTCCCTTCGTCCTCCTTTGAAGTGTCCTCCTGTCGTATTCCTTGACTTGTTTCAAAGTTTGTAGTTTCATTCACTTATTAAATCGATGGTCAATTATTTTAATTTTTATCATATACCGATTTATTTATTTTTCATTTATTACTATTATTATTGAAATGTTGTTGTTAGTATAATTTTCTAAAATGACCTCTTACACTTCAAAATCTAACAAACCAATTTACATAGAGGGTAAAATTTTATTTTTAAACTTTCTGGTGTAAAGTAGTAACACTTCTAATATTACAATTGAGTTAAAACAATATAATTAATTGTCTAATTTAATATACATATACTTTTGAAAATATTGTCATAGTAAAAGATTCATTAATTTTGTAGCTTTTGTATGTTAAAAACTTCAAAAGTTCTATTTTAACTTAATTTTTAGAATTGATGTTTGCACTCCCAAAACAGAGAATTGGTTCATCACATTTATATTTTGGCTCCATTTTTCTCATTTTTTTCCCTTCGTGACGGTTAATAATACACAAAATTTAATATAAAAATTGAGATTTAAAAATATCCTAAGGTTACTGAAACATGTCGGTGAATGTTTTAAGCTTGTTGAAATATTTTTTTATGAGGTTCTTTTGACTCTAATGGGTATGTTTATGTTTTGATATTTTTTCTCGTTTGGCCATGTACTGTTAATTTTTAACAATAGTTGGTCTGTTTATCTATTTTTGGTTATGAATGTTCATGCGTTATAGTATGTCTTTTAGGTTTTATTTATACTTAGATCTTTCTCAATAGTTTTCTTTATTGTAAAATCGGGTGACTTGTGCAATTAATGATTTGCTAGAGACAAAGTCAATGTAAGATACAATGGATAGTTTGGTTGATAACATGTGACTGATATGATCCAAATAAATTATGTCAATTTTAAAATGATCCATGATATTGAGTGTTAATGTTTTCATTAAGTTGTTGTCAGTCCTATAGAGTTTAATGCGTCAAGTTGGTTTTGATAGTTGTTTTCTGTTTGGTTGACATTTTCCCTTAGTGGTGACTGTTTGTCTGCACCTTTTCATTTGTCGTTCCCAAGAAGTCCTAATTGACCTTAAATTGAGTATGTATGAATTAGCTGAGAAATACATAATGGACAAGCTTGATACTATGTGTGTGCATGTTGACATCATCGTGAGAGTGAGTGTTTGATTCTAAATCTTAAATTCTCTAGTTTCATTTATACTATATATTTCAGAGATCTTCTTTTCCTGAGTTGGCCCATATAAATAGAAGAGGTGATTACCATTGTCAAATAGTTTTCATGAAATAATTGATAGACTGTATGAATGATAATGGAGCATAAATGTTGTCATGTGATAAACTGTCGCTTCTATGATTCAAGTTCGTGTCAAGTCGAATTCTTGCTAGGTAGAAGAGTGAAGTCTGAGTCTGTATGATGTTGATGTTTCGTACTCCTTGAGGATAAGAAGTAGTTTAAGTTTTTTGTGATTTGATAAGTTTGTATTTTACGTACTTGTAAGTTTTTCTAAGTTTAAACTATTGTGTTTTCAGAGAAAAAAAAGAGGCGTTTACGATGTTTAAGCCTTGAAAAGTAGGTTTTCATAATTTACATGCGATTGAGTAGAAACAAAGTAAAAAGGTTCAAAGCTGAAAGTGATAAAATAGTCTGTTACTATAAAGTGATGCTCATGTATTCGGATGTCCACATGCGGTTCCGCATCACTAACTTACTGAATTTCAACTAAAGGAAGAATAGTCACTACAAAAAGGTTGGTGTGTGGTAAAGAGTTGCGATGCAATTCTTATTATGGGGATGCATCTCACCTACAATTCAAATTAAGTAAGAAGCGACAATTTCACCATATTACTCGATATGGGAAATCATTTGCGACTGAAACAACAAATGCAGTGATGCAGTGCATGTGTGTAACCTAATTTTAATGGCCTGGTCGGTAATTTTTGGAAATTTTTGTAAAGTTATTATTTTACCCTTCCCGATATTGGTCCCGAATCGATCTCACATTTGTGTTTCGATGATTCTATTTTGTTCAGAATGTCAAGTATAGTCAATTTAAAAATATGATTTGTATATACAGGATTCCAAATGAATCCTACTGATTCTTTCGACGTTTTGAGAGTTGGCTGATTTTTCTGGCCCATGAGTTATATACCCTTCGCATTTGTGATTGTCCTTTTGCTTAAGCGACCTTCACTTATGCCAAGACATGATCTCTAAAGCGAAAGATGAACTTTAGCGGGGTTAGCTTAAGTGAGCTAAGGGTTGCTTTAGCGGTGATCACTTAAGTAGAGCCTGGTTTACAGAAGCGATACCCCCACTTTAAAAGTGTATTTAATCATATCACTTAATATAATGAGTTCAATGATGAGTAAGTATTTGTAAAGTTCAAATGATTTCACTCATTTATTTCTTAACATTCAAATTAGTATATATTTATATCTATTGCAATCCTTTCATTCAGTCATTTCGCTTCGGCAATATTACGTACTCGTACAATCAATGTGTTGATGACATTCAACCTGCATCTATTTATGATGCAAATATAGGTGTTCAAATCAACAACTGACACTTTGTTGAGATTTGTTTGCACTACCAGTTAGCCTTTGGTGAGTCTCTTTGCATTTTAGAGGACTCAACTTTTATCTTTTAGTTAGTTGCTTGGCGTGTTGTGGGTCTTGTCCTAACATCCATATTGAACAATAGAGGCTTCATAGATAGTTAGTCTTGAGTATGTTTTTAGTATTCCTTTCTAAACTATTTTTTAGCTATTATTGTAATCAGAATATTTTAAGACAGTTGTGTACTTTGAGATTAAATAGTTTAATTGTGTTTTAAAGCTCAATTCTGCTTGAGTTAGTCTTTAGCTAAGTAGCTAGCGGCCAAGGTTTCGCTTGTAGATCATCTGGTTCTCGAGGGACGGCTACGTTCAAGGTGTAGGTTTGGTTGACAGTTGGGATTTTGATTGGCAAATGACAAGGTTTTTCAAGAACTTGAGTTCTGAGCTAAAATGGCGATTGTTCATTGATTTTCACTCCTTTTTCAAAGTGGTTTTCACCAATGAGTTCCAAATGTCTCGAAAAACATATTCAAGTAAATATTTTTGGATTCAAACCTCATATTCTGAATAGGGTTGTTCAGTTGATTTGACCCATTTCTCAAAGTGAATGATTTGGGTGTTATTATTAGTTCTGGAATCTTATTTTGATTACTCGATTGAATAAGATTGCGTGTCTTTGCACATTGTTCAGAAAGGGAAAGATCAAGTCTTGAATTAACTTTTGATTGAATTGAAGCAAGTGATTTCTAAACCTTTTAAAACTAGTAGAATAGTTTATTTCCCTTCACTGTTTGTGTTGGGGAGTAATGGAAATGACGTGATCTGTTCAATTACTTTACTTGATTTATATTAATGAATAAAAGTGGGATTATTGAAAGAGGCAATGTGTTGATCATAATTCTTTGTGAATTGCCTTTTTGTGGACCCAAAATGTGTTGATTAATGAAATGTTTTGATAGCATTATTGTGAACTTGAATTGTTTAAGTTATTGCCTCTTTCTGATGGTGTGAAATTTCTAATTTGCATTGACTTATTTATATCGTGACGAGACATGGGATGATCATGCCGACGAGAAAAGGTTCGAGCAAGAAATTTGATATAAAACCGAAAGGAAATGGTTCCAGCTAGTGATATGACATATATCCTTAGGGAACTGGTTTCGGCTACTGATATTATACTTAAGGGAGATGGTTTCGGCAAGTTAGATGATAAAAATTAAGTGAAATGGTTCCAGCTAGTGATATAATATAAAGGCGAAGGAAAAATGGTTCCGACTAGTGATATTGTGCCAAAGAGAAAAGTTTTCGGCAAGAGTTTGATCTACTGGATACTTGTAATAGATCTACTTGATACTTGAGAATTACTTACTTGGTACGTGTGATTGGAATACTTGAAACTTATTGGTTGTTAAACTGTGATAGTTGGACTATGATTGTTCAGCCTTGGGAATTATGTATTGTAAAATGGTTAGGTTGGACTGATTTATGCAGGTTGTAATTTGAGGAGTTTGGGTTTGGATGAAAGAAGTACTCGTATTCTAGAATAATTTTGCTTTATTTAGTAGTTTCTTGCCGTGTACAGTGTTGTTCGGTACTCACTCCTTGCTTCTAAACTTATGTAGGTTCCGAGCCTAGTTCCGTGTGATTTCTCTTTTTCTTCTCCCTCATCCGTGGCTCAACAAGGATTCTTAGAGGTAGTTCCTTGTCATCCTGGCGGACCCTCTTCTTCCTTTATATTTATGCTTTCTTCTATTTGAGAAATAAAGACTTTTAAAACATGTAATTGCCTTTCAATCCTGTTTTAATACATTAGTGAATTGAACACGTGACAACAAGGTGTTGGGTTATATTAGAATGACTAAGTTTTTTGCTGCTTTATTTATCTTGTCTTCCTTTCCGCATTTGTTAGCATCTTTTGTGTTTTTGGTTGACTTGTCGTAGTGGGTTAGACGATGCAATCTCTTCCATTATTGAGTCGTGAGACTAATTTATTCTTAATTTTGTGATGTAATTCTAGAAACTATTAATATCTATTCTTAGGATCTTATTAAGGTGGTTCTTAATTCAGTTTTATTTGGTTTGTGTGTTCTTAAGAAGCTATTGTCGAGAGAGGACTTTGTTGCTACCTTGTGATTGAATCTTTGGTTGTTGAATATAATCATGTCTCTTAACCCTTCTTCGAGATAAAAGGTTTGGAAATATGTGTATTGAGAGGCTTGTCTCTCTGTTATAAAGGGTTTTTTTCTTTAATACTCCCTTTGTCGCTAATTACTTGTCCACTTTTGAATTGGCACACCTTTTAAGAAGACAATAATTGATATAGTGAGTTTATCATTTACCCCTATTAATTATGAAGTGAATGAATTAAAAACTTAATATTTTCAAGAAATTCTACAGTTTATAAAGTTATAAATTGAAGGTATAATAGAGAATTTTTTTTTGTCCTTTCTTGATTTGTCAAAATGGACAAGTAATTAGGGACAACCAAAAAAGGAAAAGTGGACAAGTAATTTGGTACAGAGGGAGTATAACTCTAGGACATTTTTAGGAAGAGGCAACTCTTTCCAAACATGGACTAAGAAGAGAAGGTGTAAAAATTATTGGGGCCATTGTGGGGTGCTGCTATGATGGCAAAGGGACCACTAGAGCTATAGCAGCCAAGGGACTGTGATAGTGGTCCAAGACAGTCCTTTCCTGGATAATCCTATGTAAGTGAAATAATTTTTTCCGCCAAGGCGGGTCAATCCTAGATTTACTCGACAAGATAGACCCAATTTTAGACTCAGGAATTTTACTGCGGGTATTTCTTAAAATGAAAGGATGGATCATTATATTTAAACGGGTTTAACTAAACATGACAGAAACTCAATAAAATTGAAGTTCTTTCTTCCCCTCTCATATAAAGAGATAGACATTAGTTAGAAAGAATCAAAGATATATATATATATATATATATATATATATATATATATTGGGATCCCAATATGGTTAATATTTATCACATTGACTATAAACGGAGATTTTTTCATCAGAGTAATAAATGTACATATATATATATATATATATATATATATATATATATATTGGGATCCCAATATGGTTAATATTTATCACATTGACTATAAACGGAGATTTTTTCATCAGAGTAATAAATGTACATATTCGTTTGATCAAAATTTAGTAAGACATCTTCAAAATAATTTCTCTTCATCTTGAGTATTTTTCTTAAATGAATAAAAAAGTATCTTTTCATTTTAATACTATTGTAAACATATCATTTTGATAAGTGTTTAGTGCAATTATTTCAGATTGACTTGTCTCAAAACTAATATAGAAATATATATAATTTTAATCGAGTGACAGGTTGGTGAGTATCGGACATTAAGAAAAACATACTTAAGCAAGATTTACTTTCAAATATATTTGAAAGCAACATAATTTTTTAAACTAAATATGGTTTATCCAAAATGAAAGAAAATAATAATATGCTTCGACAAGTGATGTAACTTCTTCAATCATACAAACATCACCATTTAAGATTTAAAAAATACTTGTGGTTTTTAAATTAACCATAAAATTGAATATTTTTAAGCATATTAATTTATATTTCAATATTACTAACCAATATATAAATGTTCCCTTGTTTCAATATTTAATTATGTACATTCTTGAATCAAAATATACTTTTTTATTTAAAAAAAAACTCGATGAAAGAAATGAGTAAAGAAATACATTTGCGATAACTTTATGACCATTCTCTATATACACTACTTAAATTTAAGGGAAAAGGGTATGAAAAATACTCCAACTTTGGCCAAAATTGCTGTTACGATACCAAACTTTATGGAGCACCATTTACCCCCTGCACTATTTAATATGTATTTTTAAGGTATATATGTGCCCAAGTGGACACATTACTATTTAAAATGATGCAATATTTATGATGTCCACGTAGACAAATATATACCTTTAAAATACTTTATTAAATAGTACAGGGGGGCAAAAGCTCCTTTCCAAAGTTTGGTATCGTAACAACAATTTCGACCAAAGTTGGAGTATTTTTCAGACCCTTTTCTCTAAATTTAAATCACATTAATATTTTCCTAATAAGTTGGTCAACATAATACCAGAGCCATAAGTAAATATATTTAAGTGATTCTATCTAACTTTTATCTAATATCCCTGATTTAGTGTTTTTCCAAAATAGTTCTTTAGCAATAAAAAAAGTTCTATTCAAACTTTTAAAATTATACAGAATTAAATTTTCTCTATAAATAGGAGTCAATCCTAGGCAAGAAAATCACAACTACTACTGCTAGTACAACAAAGCCATTTTAACCCTCATATCCAAACAAACACATTTCTCCTCCCCTTTAGCCATGACTAGAAACAAAGTGAACTATGCTTTCATTGAAGATGATAGAAAAGAAAATCTCATATAATAAAAGACTGAAAGGGCTCTTGAAAAAATCTGATGAACTGAAAACACTTTGTGATGTTGAAGTGGCTACAGTCATATACGGCCCTTACAGAAATGAACCATATACATTTCCAAATAATGATGTTGTACGCAACACTTTTATAAAGTTTAAGGAGTTGCCGACATTGGAGAGATCTAAAAACATGGTGACAAGAGAAGAGTTCACCATGCAAAGGATCAAGAAGTTGGAGGAACAACTTCAAAAGGTAAGAAGGAAAATAGGGTCAAGGAAATGACAAATGAGATGTATGAGGTGTTCAAGAGAAAAATGTTTCTGTTGACATGAACCCTTCCTATCTCAACGACCTACGTTGTGTAATCAAGAAAATCTCAAACAAGGTACGTGAACTAATGATAAAAGAGGAATGGAGAGGGTTCTACATCGAATGCCCCTCAACCCATTGTTGAACCAATGGTACCCAGTAGGAACAACTCTGAAGGACCAAGGGATCCTTCTCCTCTATTGTTTTCACAAATGTTTCCTCCAATGGTTCCACAATTTTTTTCTCCAATGCCTCAACACATGGCTGTTGGAAAAACACTGACTGACCCTCCAATGCCGTCAACAATAATGGATTCTCGATTCCTTCACCAATGATGGATTCTGATGCCTTCACCAATGATTGATTCTCCGATGCCTTCATTAATGATGGCTCCTCCAATGTATTCTCCAGTGTCTCCTACAATGAACAACAAATGGAACCTTCAATGGATATCCCTTCAATTGGTATATCAACGTCAATGAATAACAATCAGAATTCCTCTGTTGACTTACCAGATAGTCCTACAATTTCTGGGTTTCTCAACTGGAAGGATGATGTTGTGATGACTTTATTGGATGATCCTTTTTTAAAAATATTAATGTGCAAGATCCAAACCACACCAAAAAATTCTAAGGACCAATGTGTGTATTTTTAATTAGTACTATTTTCTATGTACATATGGTCAAATGGAGTATTTATGTCGTTTACTATTTTTCATATCTAAATTGTGTCATTGGACTTCCGAATAAGTTTCCCTTCGTCCTCCTTTGAAGTGTCCTTTTGTCGTATTCCTTGATTTGTTTCAAAGTTTGTAGTTTCATTCACTTATTAAATCGATGGTCAATTATTTTAATTTTTATTAGATACGATTTATTTATTTTTCATTTATTACTATTATTATTGAAATGTTGTTGTTAGTATAATTTTTTAAAATGACCTCTTACACTTCAAAATCTAACAAACCAATTTACATAGAGGGTAAAATTTTATTTTAAACTTTCTGGTGTAAACTAGTAACACATCTAATATTAAATTGAATTAAACAATATAATTAATTGTCTTATTTAATATACATATATTTTAAATATGTGATAGTACAAGATTCATTAATTTTGTGCTTTTGTATGTTAAAAAC
Source organism: Solanum verrucosum (assembly GCF_900185275.1). Classification (NCBI taxonomy): domain Eukaryota; kingdom Viridiplantae; phylum Streptophyta; class Magnoliopsida; order Solanales; family Solanaceae; genus Solanum; species Solanum verrucosum. Next base: position 9,415,491 of record NW_026020221.1, on the reverse strand, counting down.
TTCAAAGTTCTATTTTAACTTAATTTTTTTAGAATTGATGTTTGCACTCCCAAAACAGAATTGGTTCATCACATTTATATTTTGGTTCCATTTTTCTCATTTTTTTCCCTTCGTGACGGTTAATAATACACAAAATTTAATATAAAAATTGAGATTTAAAAATATCCTAAGGTTACTGAAACATGTCGGTGAATGTTTTAAGCTTGTTGAAATATTTTTTTATGAGGTTCTTTTGACTCTAATGGGTATGTTTATGTTTTGATATTTTTTCTCGTTTGGCCATGTACTGTTAATTTTTAACAATAGTTGGTCTGTTTATCTATTTTTGGTTATGAATGTTCATGCGTTATAGTATGTCTTTTAGGTTTTATTTATACTTAGATCTTTCTCAATAGTTTTCTTTATTGTAAAATCGGGTGACTTGTGCAATTAATGATTTGCTAGAGACAAAGTCAATGTAAGATACAATGGATAGTTTGGTTGATAACATGTGACTGATATGATCCAAATAAATTATGTCAATTTTAAAATGATCCATGATATTGAGTGTTAATGTTTTCATTAAGTTGTTGTCAGTCCTATAGAGTTTAATGCGTCAAGTTGGTTTTGATAGTTGTTTTCTGTTTGGTTGACATTTTCCCTTAGTGGTGACTGTTTGTCTGCACCTTTTCATTTGTCGTTCCCAAAGAAGTCCTAATTGACCTTAAATTGAGTATGTATGAATTAGCTGAGAAATACATAATGGACAAGCTTGATACTATGTGTGTGCATGTTGACATCATCGTGAGAGTGAGTGTTTTGATTCTAAATCTTAAATTCTCTAGTTTCATTTATACTATATATTTCAGAGATCTTCTTTTTCCTGAGTTGGCCCATATAAATAGAAGAGGTGATTACCATTGTCAAATAGTTTTCATGAAATAATTGATAGACTGTATGAATGATAATGGAGCATAAATGTTGTCATGTGATAAACTGTCGCTTCTATGATTCAAGTTCGTGTCAAGTCGAATTCTTGCTAGGTAGAAGAGTGAAGTCTGAGTCTGTATGATGTTGATGTTTCGTACTCCTTGAGGATAAGAAGTAGTTTTAAGTTTTTTGGTGATTTGATAAGTTTGTATTTTACGTACTTGTAAGTTTTTCTAAGTTTAAACTATTGTGTTTTCAGAGAAAAAAAAGAGGCGTTTACGATGTTTAAGCCTTGAAAAGTAGGTTTTCATAATTTACATGCGATTGAGTAGAAACAAAGTAAAAAGGTTCAAAAGCTGAAAGTGATAAAATAGTCTGTTACTATAAAGTGATGCTCATGTATTCGGATGTCCACATGCGGTTCCGCATCACTAACTTACTGAATTTCAACTAAAGGAAGAATAGTCACTACAAAAAGGTTGGTGTGTGGTAAAGAGTTGCGATGCAATTCTTATTATGGGGATGCATCTCACCTACAATTCAAAATTAAGTAAGAAGCGACAATTTCACCATATTACTCCGATATGGGAAATCATTTGCGACTGAAACAACAAATGCAGTGATGCAGTGCATGTGTGTAACCTAATTTTAATGGCCTGGTCGGTAATTTTTTGGAAATTTTTGTAAAGTTATTATTTTACCCTTCCCGATATTGGTCCCGAATCGATCTCACATTTGTGTTTCGATGATTCTATTTTGTTCAGAATGTCAAGTATAGTCAATTTAAAAATATGATTTGTATATACAGGATTCCAAATGAATCCTACTGATTCTTTCGACGTTTTGAGAGTTGGCTGATTTTTCTGGCCCATGAGTTATATACCCTTCGCATTTGTGATTGTCCTTTTGCTTAAGCGACCTTCACTTATGCCAAGACATGATCTCTAAAGCGAAAGATGAACTTTAGCGGGGTTAGCTTAAGTGAGCTAAGGGTTGCTTTAGCGGTGATCACTTAAGTAGAGCCTGGTTTACAGAAGCGATACCCCCACTTTAAAAGTGTATTTAATCATATCACTTAATATAATGAGTTCAATGATGAGTAAGTATTTGTAAAGTTCAAATGATTTCACTCATTTATTTCTTAACATTCAAATTAGTATATATTTATATCTATTGCAATCCTTTCATTCAGTCATTTCGCTTCGGCAATATTACGTACTCGTACAATCAATGTGTTGATGACATTCAACCTGCATCTATTTATGATGCAAATATAGGTGTTCAAATCAACAACTGACACTTTGTTGAGATTTGTTTGCACTACCAGTTAGCCTTTGGTGAGTCTCTTTGCATTTTAGAGGACTCAACTTTTATCTTTTAGTTAGTTGCTTGGCGTGTTGTGGGTCTTGTCCTAACATCCATATTGAACAATAGAGGCTTCATAGATAGTTAGTCTTGAGTATGTTTTAGTATTCCTTTCTAAACTATTTTTTAGCTATTATTGTAATCAGAATATTTTAAGACAGTTGTGTACTTTGAGATTAAATAGTTTAATTGTGTTTTAAAGCTCAATTCTGCTTGAGTTAGTCTTTAGCTAAGTAGCTAGCGGCCAAGGTTTCGCTTGTAGATCATCTGGTTCTCGAGGGACGGCTACGTTCAAGGTGTAGGTTTGGTTGACAGTTGGGATTTTGATTGGCAAATGACAAGGTTTTTCAAGAACTTGAGTTCTGAGCTAAAATGGCGATTGTTCATTGATTTTCACTCCTTTTTCAAAGTGGTTTTCACCAATGAGTTCCAAATGTCTCGAAAAACATATTCAAGTAAATATTTTTGGATTCAAACCTCATATTCTGAATAGGGTTGTTCAGTTGATTTGACCCATTTCTCAAAGTGAATGATTTGGGTGTTATTATTAGTTCTGGAATCTTATTTTGATTACTCGATTGAATAAGATTGCGTGTCTTTGCACATTGTTCAGAAAGGGAAAGATCAAGTCTTGAATTAACTTTTGATTGAATTGAAGCAAGTGATTTCTAAACCTTTTAAAACTAGTAGAATAGTTTATTTCCCTTCACTGTTTGTGTTGGGGAGTAATGGAAATGACGTGATCTGTTCAATTACTTTACTTGATTTATATTAATGAATAAAAGTGGGATTATTGAAAGAGGCAATGTGTTGATCATAATTCTTTGTGAATTGCCTTTTTGTGGACCCAAAATGTGTTGATTAATGAAATGTTTTGATAGCATTATTGTGAACTTGAATTGTTTAAGTTATTGCCTCTTTCTGATGGTGTGAAATTTCTAATTTGCATTGACTTATTTATATCGTGACGAGACATGGGATGATCATGCCGACGAGAAAAGGTTCGAGCAAGAAATTTGATATAAAACCGAAAGGAAATGGTTCCAGCTAGTGATATGACATATATCCTTAGGGAACTGGTTTCGGCTACTGATATTATACTTAAGGGAGATGGTTTCGGCAAGTTAGATGATAAAAATTAAGTGAAATGGTTCCAGCTAGTGATATAATATAAAGGCGAAGGAAAAATGGTTCCGACTAGTGATATTGTGCCAAAGAGAAAAGTTTTCGGCAAGAGTTTGATCTACTGGATACTTGTAATAGATCTACTTGATACTTGAGAATTACTTACTTGGTACGTGTGATTGGAATACTTGAAACTTATTGGTTGTTAAACTGTGATAGTTGGACTATGATTGTTCAGCCTTGGGAATTATGTATTGTAAAATGGTTAGGTTGGACTGATTTATGCAGGTTGTAATTTGAGGAGTTTGGGTTTGGATGAAAGAAGTACTCGTATTCTAGAATAATTTTGCTTTATTTAGTAGTTTCTTGCCGTGTACAGTGTTGTTCGGTACTCACTCCTTGCTTCTAAACTTATGTAGGTTCCGAGCCTAGTTCCGTGTGATTTCTCTTTTTCTTCTCCCTCATCCGTGGCTCAACAAGGATTCTTAGAGGTAGTTCCTTGTCATCCTGGCGGACCCTCTTCTTCCTTTATATTTATGCTTTCTTCTATTTGAGAAATAAAGACTTTTAAAACATGTAATTGCCTTTCAATCCTGTTTTAATACATTAGTGAATTGAACACGTGACAACAAGGTGTTGGGTTATATTAGAATGACTAAGTTTTTTGCTGCTTTATTTATCTTGTCTTCCTTTCCGCATTTGTTAGCATCTTTTGTGTTTTTGGTTGACTTGTCGTAGTGGGTTAGACGATGCAATCTCTTCCATTATTGAGTCGTGAGACTAATTTATTCTTAATTTTGTGATGTAATTCTAGAAACTATTAATATCTATTCTTAGGATCTTATTAAGGTGGTTCTTAATTCAGTTTTATTTGGTTTGTGTGTTCTTAAGAAGCTATTGTCGAGAGAGGACTTTGTTGCTACCTTGTGATTGAATCTTTGGTTGTTGAATATAATCATGTCTCTTAACCCTTCTTCGAGATAAAAGGTTTGGAAATATGTGTATTGAGAGGCTTGTCTCTCTGTTATAAAGGGTTTTTTCTTTAATACTCCCTTTGTCGCTAATTACTTGTCCACTTTTGAATTGGCACACCTTTTAAGAAGACAATAATTGATATAGTGAGTTTATCATTTACCCCTATTAATTATGAAGTGAATGAATTAAAAACTTAATATTTTCAAGAAATTCTACAGTTTATAAAGTTATAAATTGAAGGTATAATAGAGAATTTTTTTTTGTCCTTTCTTGATTTGTCAAAATGGACAAGTAATTAGGGACAACCAAAAAAGGAAAAGTGGACAAGTAATTTGGTACAGAGGGAGTATAACTCTAGGACATTTTTAGGAAGAGGCAACTCTTTCCAAACATGGACTAAGAAGAGAAGGTGTAAAAATTATTGGGGCCATTGTGGGGTGCTGCTATGATGGCAAAGGGACCACTAGAGCTATAGCAGCCAAGGGACTGTGATAGTGGTCCAAGACAGTCCTTTCCTGGATAATCCTATGTAAGTGAAATAATTTTTTCCGCCAAGGCGGGTCAATCCTAGATTTACTCGACAAGATAGACCCAATTTTAGACTCAGGAATTTTACTGCGGGTATTTCTTAAAATGAAAGGATGGATCATTATATTTAAACGGGTTTAACTAAACATGACAGAAACTCAATAAAATTGAAGTTCTTTCTTCCCCTCTCATATAAAGAGATAGACATTAGTTAGAAAGAATCAAAGATATATATATATATATATATATATATATATATATATATATTGGGATCCCAATATGGTTAATATTTATCACATTGACTATAAACGGAGATTTTTTCATCAGAGTAATAAATGTACATATATATATATATATATATATATATATATATATATATTGGGATCCCAATATGGTTAATATTTATCACATTGACTATAAACGGAGATTTTTTCATCAGAGTAATAAATGTACATATTCGTTTGATCAAAATTTAGTAAGACATCTTCAAAATAATTTCTCTTCATCTTGAGTATTTTTCTTAAAATGAATAAAAAAGTATCTTTTCATTTTAATACTATTGTAAACATATCATTTTGATAAGTGTTTAGTGCAATTATTTCAGATTGACTTGTCTCAAAACTAATATAGAAATATATATAATTTTAATCGAGTGACAGGTTGGTGAGTATCGGACATTAAGAAAAACATACTTAAGCAAGATTTACTTTCAAATATATTTGAAAGCAACATAATTTTTTAAACTAAATATGGTTTATCCAAAATGAAAGAAAATAATAATATGCTTCGACAAGTGATGTAACTTCTTCAATCATACAAACATCACCATTTAAGATTTAAAAAATACTTGTGGTTTTTAAATTAACCATAAAAATTGAATATTTTTAAGCATATTAATTTATATTTCAATATTACTAACCAATATATAAATGTTCCCTTGTTTCAATATTTAATTATGTACATTCTTGAATCAAAATATACTTTTTATTTAAAAAAAAACTCGATGAAAGAAATGAGTAAAGAAATACATTTGCGATAACTTTATGACCATTCTCTATATACACTACTTAAATTTAAGGGAAAAGGGTATGAAAAATACTCCAACTTTGGCCAAAATTGCTGTTACGATACCAAACTTTATGGAGCACCATTTACCCCCCTGCACTATTTAATAATGTATTTTTAAGGTATATATGTGCCCAAGTGGACACATTACTATTTAAAATGATGCAATATTTATGATGTCCACGTAGACAAATATATACCTTTAAAATACTTTATTAAATAGTACAGGGGGGCAAAAGCTCCTTTCCAAAGTTTGGTATCGTAACAACAATTTCGACCAAAGTTGGAGTATTTTTCAGACCCTTTTCTCTAAATTTAAATCACATTAATATTTTTCCTAATAAGTTGGTCAACATAATACCAGAGCCATAAGTAAATATATTTTAAGGTGATTCTATCTAACTTTTATCTAATATCCCCTGATTTAGTGTTTTTCCAAAATAGTTCTTATTAGCAATAAAAAAAGTTCTATTTCAAACTTTTAAAATTATACAGAATTAAATTTTTCTCTATAAATAGGAGTCAATCCTAGGCAAGAAAATCACAACTACTACTGCTAGTACAACGAAGCCATTTTAACCCTCATATCCAAACAAACACATTTCTCCTCCCCTTTAGCCATGACTAGAAACAAAGTGAACTATGCTTTCATTGAAGATGATAGCAAAAGAAAAATCTCATATAATAAAAGACTGAAAGGGCTCTTGAAAAAATCTGATGAACTGAAAACACTTTGTGATGTTGAAGTGGCTACAGTCATATACGGCCCTTACAGAAATGAACCATATACATTTCCAAATAATGAAGTTGTACGCAACACTTTTATCAAGCTTAAGGAGTTGCCGACATTGGATAGATCTAAAAACATGGTGACAAGAGAAGAGTTCACCATGCAACGGATCAAGAAGTTGGAGGAACAACTTCAAAAGGTAAGAAAGGAAAATAGGGTCAAGGAAATGACAAATGAAATGTATGAGGTGTTCGAGAGAAAAACTGTTTCTGTTGACATGAACCCTTCCTATCTTAACGACCTACGTTGTGTAATCAAGAAGAATCTCAAACAAGTACGTGAACTAATGATAACAGAGGCTAATGGAGAGGGTTCTACATCGAATGCCCCTCAACCCATTATTGATCCAACGGTACCCAGTAGGAACAACTCTGAAGGACCGACGGATCCTTCTCCTCTATTGTTTTCACAAATGTTTCCTCCAATGGTTCCACAATTTTTTTCTCCAATGCCTCAACACATGGCTGTTGGAAAAACACCTGCACTGACCCATCCAATGCCGTCAACAATAATGTATTCTCCAATTCCTTCACCAACGATGGATTGTCCAATGCCTTCATCAATGATTGATTCTCCGATGCCTTCATTAATGATAGCTCCTCCAATGTATTCTCCAGTGTCTCCTACAATGAAACAGAAAATGGAACTTTCAATGGATATCCCTTCAATTGGTATATCAACGCCAATGAATAACAATCAGAATTCCTCTGTTGACTTACCAGATAGTCCTACAATTTCTGGGTTTCTCAACTGGAAGGATGATGTTGTAATGACTTTATTGGATGATCCTTTTTTTAAAAATAATAATGTGCAAGATCCAAACCACACCAAAAAATTCTAAGGACCAATGTGTGTATTTTTAATTAGTACTATTTTCTATGTACATATGGTCAAATGGAGTATTTATGTCATTTACTATTTTTCATATCTAAATTGTGTCGTTGGACTATCCGAGTAAGTTTCCCTTCGTCCTCCTTTGAAGTGTCCTCCTGTCGTATTCCTTGACTTGTTTCAAAGTTTGTAGTTTCATTCACTTATTAAATCGATGGTCAATTATTTTAATTTTTATCATATACCGATTTATTTATTTTTCATTTATTACTATTATTATTGAAATGTTGTTGTTAGTATAATTTTCTAAAATGACCTCTTACACTTCAAAATCTAACAAACCAATTTACATAGAGGGTAAAATTTTATTTTTAAACTTTCTGGTGTAAAGTAGTAACACTTCTAATATTACAATTGAGTTAAAACAATATAATTAATTGTCTAATTTAATATACATATACTTTTGAAAATATTGTCATAGTAAAAGATTCATTAATTTTGTAGCTTTTGTATGTTAAAAACTTCAAAAGTTCTATTTTAACTTAATTTTTAGAATTGATGTTTGCACTCCCAAAACAGAGAATTGGTTCATCACATTTATATTTTGGCTCCATTTTTCTCATTTTTTTCCCTTCGTGACGGTTAATAATACACAAAATTTAATATAAAAATTGAGATTTAAAAATATCCTAAGGTTACTGAAACATGTCGGTGAATGTTTTAAGCTTGTTGAAATATTTTTTTATGAGGTTCTTTTGACTCTAATGGGTATGTTTATGTTTTGATATTTTTTCTCGTTTGGCCATGTACTGTTAATTTTTAACAATAGTTGGTCTGTTTATCTATTTTTGGTTATGAATGTTCATGCGTTATAGTATGTCTTTTAGGTTTTATTTATACTTAGATCTTTCTCAATAGTTTTCTTTATTGTAAAATCGGGTGACTTGTGCAATTAATGATTTGCTAGAGACAAAGTCAATGTAAGATACAATGGATAGTTTGGTTGATAACATGTGACTGATATGATCCAAATAAATTATGTCAATTTTAAAATGATCCATGATATTGAGTGTTAATGTTTTCATTAAGTTGTTGTCAGTCCTATAGAGTTTAATGCGTCAAGTTGGTTTTGATAGTTGTTTTCTGTTTGGTTGACATTTTCCCTTAGTGGTGACTGTTTGTCTGCACCTTTTCATTTGTCGTTCCCAAGAAGTCCTAATTGACCTTAAATTGAGTATGTATGAATTAGCTGAGAAATACATAATGGACAAGCTTGATACTATGTGTGTGCATGTTGACATCATCGTGAGAGTGAGTGTTTGATTCTAAATCTTAAATTCTCTAGTTTCATTTATACTATATATTTCAGAGATCTTCTTTTCCTGAGTTGGCCCATATAAATAGAAGAGGTGATTACCATTGTCAAATAGTTTTCATGAAATAATTGATAGACTGTATGAATGATAATGGAGCATAAATGTTGTCATGTGATAAACTGTCGCTTCTATGATTCAAGTTCGTGTCAAGTCGAATTCTTGCTAGGTAGAAGAGTGAAGTCTGAGTCTGTATGATGTTGATGTTTCGTACTCCTTGAGGATAAGAAGTAGTTTAAGTTTTTTGTGATTTGATAAGTTTGTATTTTACGTACTTGTAAGTTTTTCTAAGTTTAAACTATTGTGTTTTCAGAGAAAAAAAAGAGGCGTTTACGATGTTTAAGCCTTGAAAAGTAGGTTTTCATAATTTACATGCGATTGAGTAGAAACAAAGTAAAAAGGTTCAAAGCTGAAAGTGATAAAATAGTCTGTTACTATAAAGTGATGCTCATGTATTCGGATGTCCACATGCGGTTCCGCATCACTAACTTACTGAATTTCAACTAAAGGAAGAATAGTCACTACAAAAAGGTTGGTGTGTGGTAAAGAGTTGCGATGCAATTCTTATTATGGGGATGCATCTCACCTACAATTCAAATTAAGTAAGAAGCGACAATTTCACCATATTACTCGATATGGGAAATCATTTGCGACTGAAACAACAAATGCAGTGATGCAGTGCATGTGTGTAACCTAATTTTAATGGCCTGGTCGGTAATTTTTGGAAATTTTTGTAAAGTTATTATTTTACCCTTCCCGATATTGGTCCCGAATCGATCTCACATTTGTGTTTCGATGATTCTATTTTGTTCAGAACGTCAAGTATAGTCAATTTAAAAATATGATTTGTATATACAGGATTCCAAATGAATCCTACTGATTCTTTCGACGTTTTGAGAGTTGGCTGATTTTTCTGGCCCATGAGTTATATACCCTTCGCATTTGTGATTGTCCTTTTGCTTAAGCGACCTTCACTTATGCCAAGACATGATCTCTAAAGCGAAAGATGAACTTTAGCGGGGTTAGCTTAAGTGAGCTAAGGGTTGCTTTAGCGGTGATCACTTAAGTAGAGCCTGGTTTACAGAAGCGATACCCCCACTTTAAAAGTGTATTTAATCATATCACTTAATATAATGAGTTCAATGATGAGTAAGTATTTGTAAAGTTCAAATGATTTCACTCATTTATTTCTTAACATTCAAATTAGTATATATTTATATCTATTGCAATCTTTTCATTCAGTCATTTCGCTTCGGCAATATTACGTACTCGTACAATCAATGTGTTGATGACATTCGACCTGCATCTATTTATGATGCAAATATAGGTGTTCAAATCAACAACTGACACTTTGTTGAGATTTGTTTGCACTACCAGTTAGCCTTTGGTGAGTCTCTTTGCATTTTAGAGGACTCAACTTTTATCTTTTAGTTAGTTGCTTGGCGTGTTGTGGGTCTTGTCCTAACATCCATATTGAACAATAGAGGCTTCATAGATAGTTAGTCTTGAGTATGTTTTAGTATTCCTTTCTAAACTATTTTTTAGCTATTATTGTAATCAGAATATTTTAAGACAGTTGAGTACTTTGAGATTAAATAGTTTAATTGTGTTTTAAAGCTCAATTCTGCTTGAGTTAGTCTTTAGCTAAGTAGCTAGCGGCCAAGGTTTCGCTTGTAGATCATCTGGTTCTCGAGGGACGGCTACTTTCAAGGTGTAGGTTTGGTTGACAGTTGGGATTTTGATTGGCAAATGACAAGGTTTTTCAAGAACTTGAGTTATGAGCTAAAATGGCGATTGTTCATTGATTTTCACTCCTTTTTCAAAGTGGTTTTCACCAATGAGTTCCAAATGTCTCGAAAAACATATTCAAGTAAATATTTTTGGATTCAAACCTCATATTCTGAATTGGGTTGTTCAGTTGATTTGACCCATTTCTCAAAGTGAATGATTTGGGTGTTTTTATTAGTTCTGGAATCTTATTTTGATTACTCGATTGAATAAGATTGCGTGTCTTTGCACATTGTTCAGAAAGGGAAAGATCAAGTCTTGAAATAACTTTTGATTGAATTGAAGCAAGTGATTCTAAACCTTTTAAAACTAGTAGAATAGTTTATTTCCCTTCACTGTTTGTGTTGGGGAGTAATGGAAATGACGTGATCTGTTCAATTATTTTACTTGATTTATATTAATGAATAAAAGTGGGATTATTGAAAGAGGCAATGTGTTGATCATAATTATTTGTGAATTGCCTTTTTGTGGACCCAAAATGTGTTGATTAATGAAATGTTTTGATAGCATTATTGTGGACTTGAATTGTTTAAGTTATTGCCTCTTTCTGATGGTGTGAAATTTCTAATTTGCATTGACTTATTTATATCGTGACGAGACATGGGATGATCATGCCCATGAGAAAAGGTTCGAGCAAGAAATTTGATATAAAACCGAAAGGAAATGGTTTCAGCTAGTGATATGACATAAATCCCTAGGGAACTGGTTTCGGCTACTGATATTATACTTAAGGGAGATATTTTCGGCAAGTTAGATGATAAAAATTAAGTGAAATGGTTCCAGCTAGTAATAAAATATAAAGGGGAAGGGAAAATGGTTTCGACTAGTGATATTGTGCCAAAGAGAAAAGTTTTCGGCAAGAGTTTGATCTACTGGATACTTGTAATAGATCTACTTGATACTTGAGAATTACTTACTTGGTACGTGTGATTGGCATACTTGAAACTTATTGGTTGTTGAACTGTGATAGTTGGACTATGATTGTTCAGCCTTGGGAATTATGTATTGTAAAATGGTTAGGTTGGACTGATTTATGCAGGTTGTAATTTGAGGAGTTTGGGTTTGGATGAAAGAAGTACTCGTATTCTAGAATAATTTTGCTTTATTTAGTAGTTTCTTGCCGTGTACAGTGTTGTTCGGTACTCACTCCTTGCTTCTAAACTTATGTAGGTTCCGAGCCTAGTTCCGTGTGATTTCTCTTTTTCTTCTCCCTCATCCGTGGCTCAACAAGGATTCTTAGAGGTAGTTCCTTGTCATCCTGGCGGACCCTCTTCTTCCTTTATATTTATGCTTTCTTCTATTTGAGAAATAAAGACTTTTAAAACATGTAATTGTCTTTCAATTCTGTTTTAATACATTAGTGAATTGAACACGTGACAACAAGGTGTTGGGTTATATTAGAATGACTAAGTTTTTTGCTGCTTTATTTATCTTGTCTTTCTTTCCGCATTTGTTAGCATCTTTTGTGTTTGAAGCTGACTTGTCGTAGTGGGTTAGACGATGCAATCTCTTCCATTATTGAGTCGTGAGACTAATTTATTCTTAATTTTGTTATGTAATTCTAGAAACTATTAATACCTATTCTTAGGATCTTATTATGGTGGTTCTTAATTCAGTTTTATTTGGTTTGTGTGTTCTTAAGAAGCTATTGTCAAGAGAGGACTTTATTGCTACCTTGTGATTGAATCTTTGGTTGTTGAATATAATCATGTCTCTTAACCCTTCTTCGAGATAAAAGGTTTGGAAATATGTGTATTGAGAGGCTTGTCTCTCTGTTATAAAGGGTTTTCTCTTTAATACTCTCTTTGTCCCTAATTACTTGTCCACTTTTGAATTGGTACACCTATTAAGAAGACAATAATTGATATAGTGAGTTTATCATTTACCCCTATTAATTATGAAGTGGATGAATTAAAAACTTAAGATTTTCAAGAAATTCTACATTTTTCAAAGTAATATATTGAGGGTATAATAGAGAAATTTTTTTTGTCCTTTCTTGATTTGTCAAAATGGATAGGTAATTAGGGACAACTAAAAAAGGAAAAGTGGACAAGTAATTTGGGACAGAGGAAGTATAATTCTAGGACATTTTTAGGAAGAGGCAACTCTTTTCAAACATGGACTAAGAAGAGAAGGAGTAAAAATTATAGGGGCCATTGTGGGGTGCTGCTATGATGGCCTAAGGACAAATAGAGCTATAGCAGCCAAGGGACTGTGATAGTGGTCCAAGACAGTCCTTTCCTGGATAATCCTATGTAAGTGAAGTATTTTTTTCCGCCAAGGCGGGTCAATCCTAGATTTACTCGACTAGATATACCCAATTTTAGACTCAGGAATTTTACTGCGGGTATTTCTTAAAATGAAAGGATGGATCATTACATTTAAACGGGTTTAACTAAACATGACAGAAACTTAATAAAATTGAAGTTCTTTCTTCCCCTCTAATATAAAGAGATAGACATTAGTTAGAAAGAATCAAAGATATATATATATATAGGGATCTCAATATGGTTAATATTTATCACATTGACTATAAATGGTGATTTTTTCATCAGAGAAATAAATGTACATATTCGTTTGATCAAAATTTAGTAAGACATCTTCAAATAATTTCTCTTCATCTTGAGTATTTTTCTTAAAATGAATAAAAAAGTATCTTTTCATTTTAACACTATTGTAAACACATCATTTTGATAAGTGTTTAGTGCAATTATTTCAGATTGAGCGAGTTGAATTAGTTGCATATCAACTGAAGAATATTGCTAAGACTTGGTTTGACCAGTGAAAAGAGGGTAGAGTTGAGGATGCACCACCTGCGAGTTGGCTTGTTTTGAGGAGGCCTTCTTGGGGCATTTCTTCCCCCGAGAATTGAAAAAGGCTAAGGTACGAGAATTTCTTACCCTTAAGCAGGAGTTGCGAAGTGTTCATGAGTACAGGTTAAAATTCACCCAACTATCTCGTTATGCTCTGTAGATGGTTGCGGATATGAGAAGTAGAATGAGTCTTTTTGTAGCTGGTTTGTCCTATCTATCAAGCAAATAAGGTAGGGTAGCGATGCTATTTGGGGACATGGATATATCAACGTTGATGGTCTATGTGCAGCAGGTTGAGGAAGAGAAGCTGAGGGATAGGGAGGAATTCAGAACTAAGAAAGCTAAGACAGGGAATGAGTCCGCGTAGCAGAAAAGTAATGTGAACCGTTCGTCTTTTCAGCAAAAGCAAAAGGGACTTGCACCATCATCTGCTAGTGCACCTGCACCCAGAAACAGAAGTGAGTATAATGGCCAGAATTCCCAGCACTTCAGAGCTAGACCTGCACAGTCTCAAGGTAGTGTGGCACAAAGAGGTAACTGGGCTCCTGCATGTGCTTGGTGTGGTAGAACCCACCTAGGTAAGTGTCGTGATGGACAGTCAGGTTGTTTCAAGTGTGGACAAGAGGGTCACTTCATGAAAGAGTGCCCTAAGAATAGGCAAGGTAGTGGAAATCAGGGCAATATTGCCCAATCTTCATCAGTTACTCCACCAGAGAAGGCTGGACCTAGAGGAGTTACTTTCGGTACTGGCGGAGGATCAAACTGTCTTTATGTGATCACTAGTCGCCAAGAGCAAGAGAACTCTCCAGATGTTGTAACTGGTATGATCAAAGTCTTCACTATTGATGTTTATGCTTTGTTATACCCAGGAGCAAGTTTATCTTTTGTAACCCCTTATGTTGCAAATAGTTTTGATGTTCTTCCTGAGAAACTTTGTGAACCCTTTTGTGTTTCTACACCTGTTAAGGAGTCTATTCTAGCTGAGCGAGTATATCGTGATTGTGTCATTTCCATAAATCACAAAGACACCATGGCTGATTTAATTGAGTTAGACATGGTAGATTTTGATGTCATTCTAAGTATGGACTGGCTTCATGTCTGTTATGCCTCCATTGATTGTAGAACTCGAGTCGTTAGGTTCCAAATTCCTAATGAGCCAGTCTTAGAGTTGAAAAGTAGTTCAACAGTGCCTAAGGGTCGTTTCATTTCCTACCTTAAGGCAAGAAAATTAGTTTCCAAAGGATGTGTCTATCACATAGTCCGAGTTAATGACTCTAGTGTTGAGATACCTCATATTCAGTCAGTTTCAGTAGTAAAAGAGTTTCCATAATCCTTTCCAAATGATATACCCAGGAGGGAAGAGAGATACATTCGGTATAGATGTTCTTCCATATACTCATCCTATCTCTATTCCGTCACATAGAATGGCACCAGCAAAGTTGAAAGAGCTTAAAGAGCATTCAAAAGATCTCCTAGATAAGGGCTTTATTCGACCAAGTGTCTCACCTTGGGGCGCTCTGGTCTTATTTGTAAGAAAGAAAGATGGTTCCCTTAGGATGTGTATAGATTACCGTCAGTTGAACAAGGTTAAAATTAAGAACAAGTATCATCTTCCAAGAATTGACGATCTTTTCAATCCGCTTCAGGGTGCTACTTGATTCTGTAAGATAGATCTCAGATCAGGCTACCATAAGTTGAAAGTAAGGGAATGTGACATTCCAAAGACAGCATTTAGGACCCGTTATGGTCATTATGAGTTCCTAGTTATGTCCTTTGGTTTGACCAATGCACCTGCAACATTCATGGACCTTATGAAAAGAGTATTCAAACCTTATTTAGATATGTTTGTTATCCTCTTCATTGATGACATACTAATCTATTCAAGGAATGAAGAAGATCATGCTAGTCATCTCAGAATAGTTCTCCACACTCTAAAGATAGAGAGTTGTATGCTAAGTTCTCTAAGGGTGAGTTTTGGCTTGAGTTTGTGGCATTTTTAGGCCACATTGTGTCCGGAGAGGGGATTAAAGTTGATACTCAGAAAATAGAGGCAGTTCAGAATTGGCCTTGACCCACATCTCCAACTGATATTAGGAGTTTCTTAGGTTTGGCAGGCTATTATAAAAGGTTCGTAGAGGGGCTCTCATCTATTTCATCCCCTTTGACCAAGTTAACTCAGAAGACAGTGAGCTTTCAATGGTGTAAAGCTTGTGAGAAAAGCTTTTAGGAATTGAAAAAGAGGTTGACTATTGCCCTAATTTTGACCTTACCAAAAGGAACCCAAGGTTTTGTGGTGTATTATGATGCATCTAGAGTTGGTTTGGGTTGCGTATTAATGCAGAATGGCAAGGTAATATCTTATGCCTCCAGACAAATGAAAGTTCATGAGAAGAATTACTCAACCCAAGACTTAGAGTTGGCTGTTGTAGTATTTGCTTTGAAGATATGGCGTCATTATTTGTATGGTGTTCATGTTGATGTATTCACTGATCACAAGAGTCTTCAGTATAAGTTTACTCAGGAAGAGCTTAATCTCAGACAAAAGAGGTGGTTAGAATTACTCAAGGATTATGACATGAGTATTCTTTATCACCCAGGTAAGAATAATGTTGTTGTTGAGGCCTTGAGCAGGTTGTCTATGGGTAATACCGCCTATGTTGAGGAAGAAAAGAGAGAGTTAGCGAAAGATGTGCATAGACTTGCACGCTTAGGAGTCCGACTAATGGATTCCACAGAAGGAGGAGTAGTGGTGATGAATGGGCCTGAACCATCATTAGTGTCAGAAGTGAAAGAAAAGCAAGACCAAGACCCAATTGTTTTGCTTAAATTAAAGGCAAATGTTCATAAGCAAAAAGTATTAGGTTTTGAACAAGAGGGAGATGACGTATTGAGATATCAAGGTAGATTGTGTGTACCAATTGTGGATGGACTCCAAGAGAGGATCATGGAGGAAGCTCATAGCTCCAGATATTCCATTCATCTGGGTTCCACAAAGATGTATCATGACTTCAGAGAGGTGTATTGGTCTTTTCCATACCCTATTATTTTAATTCGTTTTAGTGAGCAGGTTGTCTATGGGTAATACCGCCTATGTTGAGGAAGAAAAGAGAGAGTTAGCGAAAGATGTGCATAGACTTGCATGCTTAGGAGTCCGACTAATGGATTCCACAGAAGGAGGAGTAGTGGTGATGAATGGGCCTGAACCATCATTAGTGTCAGAAGTGAAAGAAAAGCAAGACCAAGACCCAATTGTTTTGCTTAAATTAAAGACAAATGTTCATAAGCAAAAAGTATTAGCTTTTGAACAAGAGGGAGATGACGTATTGAGATATCAAGGTAGATTGTGTGTACCAATTATGGATGGACTCCAAGAGAGGATCATGGAGGAAGCTCATAGCTCCAGATATTCCATTCATCTGGGTTCCACAAAGATGTATCATGACTTCAGAGAGGTGTATTGGTGGAATATGTGAAGAAGGGCATTATAGAGTCTGTTGCTAAGTATCCGAACTACCAACAAGTTAAAGTAGAGCACCAAAGTCCCGGTGGTTTGGCTTAGAATATAGAACTTTCGAAATGGAAGTGGAAGATGATTAATATGGATTTCATCACAGGTTTACCAAGGTCTAGCAGACAGCATGATTCTATTTGGGTGATTGTGGATCGCATGACCAAATCATCCCACTTTTTACCGGTAAAGACACCCATTCGACAGAGGATTATGCTAAGTTGTATATTCAAGAGGTAGTTAGACTTCATTGGGTGCCAGTTTCGATTATTTCAGATAGAGGTGCATAATTTACTGCACAGTTCTGGAAATCTATTCAGAAAGGTTCGGGTTCAAAGGTGAACTTAAGTACTGCTTTTCATCCTTAGACAGATGGTCAAGCAGAGTGCACTATACAGACTTTAGAGGATATATTGAGGGCATGTGTGATTTACTTCAAAGGGAATTGGGATGATCACCTACCTCTCATTGAGTTTTCTTACAATAATAGTTACCACTCGAGCATCCAAATGGCTCTTTATGAAACTCTTTATGGGAGAAGATGCAGATCTCCTATTGGATGGTTTGAAGTTGGTGAAGCAAGGTTGATAGGACCATATTTAGTTCACCAAGCTATGGAGAAAGTGAAAGTGATTCAAGAAAGGTTGAAAATGGCGCAGAGTCGTCAGAAATCCTACATTGATGTTAGGAGAAGGGAGTTATAGTTTGAAGTAGATGATTGGGTATACTTGAAAGTTCACCCATGAAAGGTATCATGAGATATGGTAAGAAGGGAAAACTTAGTCCCCGATATATTGGCCCTTACAAAATATCAAAAAGGGTAGGTAATGTAGCTTATGAGTTGGAGCTACCACAAGAGTTAGCCGCGGTTAATCTGGTGTTTCACATCTCTATGTTGAAGAAGTGCATGGGCGATCCTTCACTGATCATAACAACTGAAGATATTGGAATCAAGGATAGCTTATCTTATGAGGAGATTCTGGTTCAGATTCTAGATCGCTAAGTTCGCAAGTTGAGGACTAAGGAAGTAGCATCAGTCAAAGTTCTTTGGAGGAACCAATTTGTTGAGGAAGCTACTTGGGAAGCTGAGGAGGATATGAAGAAGAGATATCCACATCTCTTCGAATCCGGAGAAATTTCAGACCAAGGTACTAATTCTCTTCTTAGTACTTTATAATTTATAAGTTGGCATGTTGTATTTGCATTGCTTGTTGGGTGTTTGAGTTGAATGTTAGATGTTACACACTTAGCCTAGTAAGAATAATCTCATTCGAGGACGAATGTTCCCAAGGGGGAGATATTGTAACATCTCGCAAATTAAAATAACTAGGAAGAAGTTAAAGAATTAGAAATAACCATTTTTGGAAATAATATAAAATTTTCGAAATTTGTTAAGTATGTTAAGTTGAGTTTTTGGTCAATTTCAAACGACCATAACTCCTAGTTCAGGATGAGTTAGGTATTATTCCAGATATCATAGGAAAGATCTTGGAATAATCTTTTCAACGCCGCTGATTTTATGCGAATCCGAGTTCGTATGAGTGAGTTATGCCTATTGAAAGTTGGGATGTTCAAATAAGGAAATGTCCAATCCGGATTTTAAAAGGGTGTTTTGGTCTTTTCCATACCCTATTATTTTAATTCGTTTTAGTGAATTAATTAAGGGTCAAAACTGAATTGGTTCAGTTTGAACAATTGGAAATTTACGCTAGGGTTCTAGAGAGAAGAACGCAAGAGAAAGGAGAAGAGGAAAAGCAAGATTTGTCGCTTCGTAAGGAAATCGCTTGTGGATTTCGTCAAGGGGTGATCCCTACGAGGTATGTGAGATCACATAGCGTTGGGTCCATTCACCCATGCGCCAAACATGTTTAATTCAGTTATTTTCATCCTAAAAGAGTTTGAAGTTGATGTTTTTGAGTTGTGTTCTTGAATTGTTTTGATTCTTGAACTTACATGTGATTGATGGGTTTTCTTGAGACATTTCTGGGATGTTAAGAATTGTTTCAAGTTAGATTCTAGTGTGCATGTTTTGGGTATCTGAATCTAAGAAAGTATTGAGAAAATAAATCGATTTAAAATGATTTGGGATCAGAAAATGAGTTGAAAAATTCGTAAGACGCACCTAGGGAGGACCAGGAGTGTCGCGCACCATAGCGCCAGGGTGGTTGGGGAGGGCCAGGCGCGTCACGCCCCATAGAGCCTGGGAGGCTGGGGCTGCACGCCTGTAGTACGCCAATTTAGGGACTCAGTCAAGTAGGGCTGGTGCGGCGCGCCAGGCACGCGCCCGGATCGTCGTTTTTCATCAGTTTTTCTTCATTTAGTATGTTTAAGTCCTAAAGTGTTCTAACACTTCCTATTGATTCTAACTACTCCAAATGACTTCTAAACACCTAGAAATCATCCAGAAACATGAATCATAAACTTGAATCCATAATTCATGTCACGACCCGATTTCTCAAGTCATGATGGCACCTACTATAACCCACCAGCAGGTAAGCCAACCCGTAACCCGGAACAACAAGTAATGGGTCTAAGGGTAGAAATTAAACAAGAGTAGGCAAATAACAATATAAACAGACGGAAGCAACCCAAAACATATATACAAATAAAGATCCCTCCCAGAACCTGGAAGTCACCAGTACAGAGCTACTACAAAATGAGTACAAGTCCCAAAACTGGACAACAGAGACTGGACTGTCTCGAAAGGAAGAAGACAAGTCTATATATACAGATGGAGACTGAAATAGTACAAAACGCCGTGTGCTCACCCCCGTCTCCAGATAAGTCTACTCCAAGCTCGATCAACGCTGGGTACTAGTGCTCGGACCTGCATCACAAAATAGATGCAGAGCGTAGCATGAGTACCAAAACAACAGGTACCCAGTAGGCATCATAGGCCGACTGAGCAAGATAAGCAAAAGTGAACTGAAATGCAAATAAAGGGTCACATCAAGTGCAAAGAGTAGTAAATGGGGGTATGTACACGAGCGTACAGGCAACAAAGATAAGTAATTTAACTAACTCCGCCGGACTCCCATAAATCCGACGGGTACGCTCGTGCACAATAAAAGAAACCACCTGCACGGACCCCCATAAGCCCGGCAGATGCATCAACAGTTAAAGTAAAATAATGGAGCTAGAAGGTCTATCACAATATTACCAATTTTCGAACTTTTAACTGAACCATTCCCAATCATATTCCAGGATCTCATTACGTCCCGAACTTTAATCGGAATCTCTCCAACCTCCAAAACCTCAACCTACAGATGAGAGTAATCAAGACTAAACTGAAGCTTTAGTGAGGAATTGGGAATACACCACGTGCAAGCTGGACCACGGACTCGAACGGGGTACTATAGCTAATGAGTCAACCTATATGGGCTGGACCACGAACTCGAATCGGGTGCTGTAACCAAAGGTCGGGCACGGGTGGGCTGGACCACGGACTCTAACCGGGTACTGTAGCCAAAACCAGATCACAGGTAAGCTGGACCACGGACTCTAACCGGGTACTGTAGCTAAGCCTGGACATAAGTAAGCCGGACCACGGACTCTAACCGGGTACTGTAGCTAATAGAAAAGCAGGGCATTATGGATACAAGGTCATAAGCTGAGTTACCGACTATCAGACTCAAGTATGCTATATCAGTCTACAAGGAGCTGACCGTCCGAAACGACGTCGAAAAAAGTTCTACTACCCAACGACATCCGAAATCTCGCAAGTCTATGGCAACACTAGTCTAAGCCTAGACTAAGGCCAAACATACTTCAAATCAATATTATCATATACACCACAAGATATGGATATTCAATAATATCAAGAGACATGCTGTCATAATCCAACACTTTCCCGAAATAAGGTCTAAGGCAGGAATTATAGAAATTTAGCATGCTCGACACCCGAACCCCTCCATACTCAAGAAAATCAATAAACAATTGCCTAAACATGCTCAATCTCACGAGAGAAAGCCATAGCCTACCTGAAAGCCGACCACGCGTGCTCCAACTCACGGTACTGGATCTTTTCCCCTCCGAACGGTCTCCAAATGCTTCCCCACTAACAAAAGGTTAATCACCTCGTCATTACGAATATATTGACACCAAAATTATATTTTTCGGAGACGGACCCAAAATCGGGTCTAAAACGGGATTGTGGGGCCCACAATTGGAATCTCGAAAATGAATCCGTGGAAACGTCCCAAATACCTTACTAAACTAATACCCCAAAATTTAGCACAAACAGATGCCTAAAACATAGCAAATCAGCCACAACAATTAAAATGGGCAGCCCCTTGATCACCAATTTCTGGAAAAAACGAGACCCTTCCAACTCAAACAGATTATACCACGACGATCCTTGCGAAAAATTCTACAAGTTAGCCTCAAGAATGACTCAAAACGGACCTAAGATGATCAAGATCTCACATTTCAAAATTCAACAACAATTCAATCCGGAAATCACCCTGACAGTGGCTAAAATCGATTCCTTACCTCAAATGAAGCCTCCCCTCGCGTTTCTGAGATCACCGCTAGATTCCCCACGAGATTCTCTTGAAGTTAGCCTTTTGAAGCACCTAATTTGGACTCAAAATGAAGGAGCAATCTTATGTTGAAGTTGAGGGAAAAAAATGGACGAAAATGGTCCTAAAATCTGGAAATTTCCAGATTTCCATCGCCGCCACGTGGCGTCGCGTGGCTCTGCCATGTCACCGCCGCGTCAAAATTTTATAACCCTTCAAACTTAAATTTCGATGTTTCGGACTCGTTCGGAGTCGAAAAAATACAAACCATATATGAAATCTGATTGGAAACGATATTTCAGACTCAACGGTGAAGGCGGAATTTCCATTTGGAGATTTCTTCGATGAAAAGTGGGTCCCACACCCAGTATCGTTTGAGCCAGATTCCACAACTGCCATCTAAAGCCTCGGGAAGTGAACAAAGGGTCGTTCTAGACCAAAATCGATCTTCCGAAGCTAACCTAGCTGTCAGAATTTTCATCTGAGCACGACTTCCAAGAAGGTTGACCAAAGTCAACTTTTCAAGTTATAAAAATCTCCAAAACAGGGAAACGGGCCTAAAACCCAAACGAACGACCAGGCGACCGAACAGTCAGTGCCAGCAAGTCATAAATGACTTGGGGTCGCTACAGAAATGCTCTATACGAGGGAAAAAATTCTTTAATTTAAAAATGACCTGGAGGGTCATTACAATTCAATTCAAGGAAAGTTAAGAGACAAGTATAGAAGTTAAGTGGAAAGTCAAAATGAGTTCATAAAGTTTTCAAAAGTCTTTCACAAACGTTTTAACTTTGTTTTAAGACTTAAATTTCAAGTTGAGTAAAGAGTAAAAAGTAAATATTGAAGTCATTTCTTCAAAGAAGTATATGGGGACTATGTATTCCCAAAGAGTTTAAAAATATTTTCACATTTGAGCAAGAAAGAGAACATCGATTCCAAGAGAGCTTTCAAGCTAAGTTTTGCGTAATTATCTCAAACCAAAGAAAGAAGTTTGTTTTAAAAACATATGAGCTAAGTATATTTTGGGAGTAGTATTAAGCACCGATATGGGGATACGAGTTCATATTAACTCAAGTTTCCTTAAACCATGTAGCCATCATGGGTAGTATGTAAAGGATCATACTTTTTATATGAATCCTTAAGTGCGTTTTAGCATAGACTAGTGGATCCACTTAGTTAAGGCGTTTTATACGACGGCAAAGTATAGGACAGTTCTGGCAGTGTGGGCAAGACGTTGTATCACCACTTAGGCTCATAGTGGTGGTTGTCGGTTAGAGAATCTCCCACAGAAACTATATTACTTTGATATATAAGTAAAGTTGAGTTTGTTATTGCATTTTCTTTAACGAACTAAGTTACTTTCTACTATTTTATAAAGCTTTCTATATACTGCATGTGTTTTATTGTTTTATATTGGTTAAGTTATTCATTAGGTGAGTAAAGCCAAGGTAAGTGTTCCTTCCAGATTATTTTCAAGCCTATGTTATGTTTAGCATTCTAACTGGCATACTCGTACATTCAATGTACTGATGCCAGTTGGCCTGCATTTTATTATGATGCACATACAGGTAACCAGAATCATCACCCAGCGCCTCGTTGATCCAGTTGAGCACTCAGAGTTAGTTGGTGAGCCTTCTTGCATTTCGGAGGACTCCTTTTATTTCGCTTTCAGTATTTCATTGTTAGGATGATCGGGGTCTTGTCCCGACATCCCTCTTTGTTTTAGAGGCTTCGTAGACAGTTAGTAGTTCAGTTGTCTTTACATTATCATTTCATATGTTAAGACTTGAGTTGCCATTTTGGCCAAGTTGAATGTTTGACCTTTAAACATTCTTAGTTATTTTGTTAAACAGTTGAGTAAAGTGCATTTGATCATTGTAATAATGCTTAGAGTCCTCCACTGAGTAAGTAAGTCAGGCCATGGGTTCGCTTGGGGCCAGCAATGATTCTCAAGTGCCGGCCAAGCCCAGGGTATAGACTCGAGGGGTGACAAAATGTCACATCACAGTTTCTTGAGTCAATTCCTACTAATTATTTTTATGAACCGTAGAAATTTTGATGACCAGTACTATCAACTCATAGAAAACTTTAAAGTCAAATTCTAGGGTCCAATTTCTATGGAACCATTCTATGGGTTGTAGGAACTTTTACCGACCATAGTTTGGATCTGTAGAATAAATTTTTTAGCCTAAATTTTTTGTATAAATTATATAGATTGCCTCAACATTTTGTAGAAACTTCTACGAGTTATAGATTGGAATTGTAGAATGAACCTTAAAATTTAGTTAAATTCCAAAAATGGGATCTACGGTCCGTAGAACATACCACGAACCGTAGATGGCCCCGTGAATGGTTTTTGTCACCCTTTTAAGAAGGGTATTTCAAACTTTTCCCATCCATTCTAAGCCTAAAACCTGACTTTTTACTCTAAGTTAAGGTTTAAAATGGTGTTAGATGATCATTTACATTCACTAACACTCCAAGTCATTAGAGCAAGGTTCCAAGAGGAGAAAAGCTAGAGTTCAAGCGTTCTTCGAGTTTTCACCGATATCGCCAAGTAATTTGTTCTTCTAGGTATGTGAGGCTATCATAGTGATGGACTGAGTTCATCTTCACATCCTACATCTACTTACTATCAGTAAAGAATTATCTAGGGTTTATAATTCTTGAGATGAGTTCCGTTGTTGAGTTCTGAAATTTATTCCTACCTTTTGAGTTGCTTTATCTTGCATTGAGATTCTTGAGTTGATTGTTCATTTCTATTTTTTAGCATGAACCCTTTATTGATTTATTACCAAGTTAGCATTAAGAATCCTTTAACACAACTTTTTTTGTCTTAAATTGATTTTTAAGAAAGTAAAGACGAGCTTTAAGTACAGTTTAAAGATTGATTTGAGTAAGAGTATAAGGGAAGTAAGTATTCCTAAATATATTCGTTTTTACATAAGGAAAAGAGAAATTTTGATTTATTAATGAGTAAATGAGTTTAGAGATATTCCATAGTAGTACACTCTTTTAAGAGGATATTTTGAGCAATTATCATAAATTGAGAAAGAGTATATATTAAACATTTGAGCATAAGCATATATTTATTGGGAGTACTATTGAGAATTGATATGGGGATGATTTCAGACAACTCGCGTTCCTCATAAACGATGTAGCCGACATGGGTAATGGATCGTACTTTTTAGATGACTCCTTAATATTTTTTTCGAGCAGAGCTTTAGTGGATCAACATAGTTGAGATGTTCTACATCCCAACAAGATACATGACAATTTTTGTAGCTTGGGCAAGACGTTGTATCCTCATGTTGCTCATAGTGATAGTTGTTGGTTAGAAAATCTCCTAAATAGAGTTAAAAGTGTATTTTATCATATCACTTAATATGTTGAGTTCAATGATGAGTAAGTATTTGTAAAGTTCTAATGATTTCACTCATTTATTTCTTTACATTCAAATTAGTATATATTTATATCTATTGTAGTCCTTTCATTCAGTCATTTCGCTTCGGCAATATTACGTACTCATACAATCAATGTGTTGATGTCATTCGACCTGCATCTATTTATGATGCAAATATAGGTGTTCAAATCATCAACAGACACTTCGTTGAGATCAATTTACACTCCCAGTTAGTTTTTGGTGAGCCTCTTTGCATTCTAGAGGACTCAACTTTTATGTTTTAGTTAGTTGCTTGACGTGTTGTGGGTATTGTCCTGACATCCATATTAAACAATAGAGGCTTCATAGATAGTTAGTTTAGAGTATGTTGTAGTATTACTTTCTTAAACTATTTTTTTAGCTATTATTGTTTTCAGAATATTTTGAGACAGTTGAGTACTTTGAGATTAAATAGTTTAATTGTGTTTTAAAGCTTAATTTTTCTTGAGTTAGTCTTTAGCTAAGTAGCCAACAACCAAGGGTTCGCTTGTGGATCATCATGGTTCTCAAGTGTCAGCACGTTCAAGGTGTAGGCTTGGTTGACAGTTGGGATTTAAATTGGCAAATGACAAGGTATTTCAAGAACTTGAGTTCTAAGCTAAAATGGTGATTGTCTACTGATTTTCACTCCTTTTTCAAAGTGGATTTCACCAATGAGTTCTAAATGTCTTGATAAACATATTCAAGTAAATATTTTTGGATTCCAACCTCATTTTCGGAATTTGGTTGTTCAGTTGATTTGACCCATTTCTCAAAGTGATAGATTTGGGTGTTATTATTAGTTCTGGAATCTTATTTTGATTACTTGATTAAATAAGATTAAGTGTCTTTGCACATTTTTCAGAAAGGGAAAGATCAAGTCTTGAATTAACTTTTGATTGAATTAAAGCAAGTGATTTCTAAACTTTTTAAAACTAGTTGAATCGTTCATTTCCCTTCACTGTGTGTGTTGGGGAGTAATGGGAATGACGTGATGTGTTCAATTATTTTACTTGATTTATCTTAATGAATAAAAGTGGGATTAATGATAGAGGCAATGTGTTGATCATAATTCTTTGTGAATTGCCTTGTTGTGGACCCTAATGTGTTGATTAATGAAATGCTTTGATAGAATTATCGTGGACTTGAATTGTTTGAGTTGTTGTCTCTTTCTTATGGTGTGAAATTTCCTATTTGCATTGATTTCTTTATATCCTGATGAGACATGTGATGATCTTGCCGACGAGAAATGGTTCTAGCAAGAGATATGATATAAAACCGAAGGGAAATGGTCCCAACTAGTGATATGATATAAAGCCCTAGGGAACTGGTTCCGGCTACTGATATTATACTTAAGGGAAATGGTTCCGGCAAGTTATATGATAAAAATTAAGTGAAATGGTTCCAGCTAGTGATATAGTTTAAAGGCGAAGGAAAAATGGTTCCGACTAGTGATATTGTGCCGAAGAAAAAAGGTTTTAGCAATAGTTTGATCTACTGGATACTTGTAATAGATTTACTTGATACTTGAGAATTACTTACTTCGTAAGTGTGATTGGCATACTTGAAACTTATTGGTTGTTGAACTGCGATTATTGGACTATGATTGTTAAGCCTTATGAATTATGTATTGTAAAATTATTAGGTTGGACTTATTTATGTAGGTTGTAGCTTGAGGAGTTTCGGTTTGGATGAAAGGAGTACTCGTATTCTAGAATAATTTTGCTATATTTAGTAGTTTCTTGTCGAGTACACTGTGTTGTTTGGTACTCACTCCTTACTTCTAAACTATATAGGTTCCGAGCCTAGTTTCGTGTGATTGCTCTTCTTCTTCACCCTCCTTCGTAGCTCAACAAGGATTCTTAGAGGTAGCTATTTGTCATCCTGGCGGACCCTCTTCCTCTTTTATGTTTATGCTTTGTTCTATTTGAGAAATAAAGACTTTTGAAACATGTAATTATCTTTCAATTCTATTTTAATACATTAGTGGATTGAACACGTGACAACAAGGTTTTGAGTTATATTAGAATGACTAAGTTTTTTGCTCCTTTATTTATCTTGTCTTCCTTTTCGCATTTCTTAGCATTTTTTGGGTTTGAGGCTGACTTGTCGTAGTGGGATAGGCGAGTGCAATCTCTTCCATTTTTGAGTCGTGAGACTAATTTATTCTTAATTTTGCTATGTAATTCTAGAAACTATCAATACCAATTTTTAGGATCTTATTAAGGTGGTTCTTAATTCAGTTTTATCTGGTTTGTGAGTTCCTAAGATGCTATTGTCGAGAGAGAAATTTTTTGCTACCTTGTGGTTGAAGCTTTGGTTATTGAATATAATCATTTCTCTTAACCCTTCTTGGAGATATAAGGTTTAGAAATGTGCATATTGAGAGCCTTGTCTCTCTGTTATCAAGGGTTTTCTCTTTAATACTCCATTTGTCCTTAATTACTTGTCCACTTTTGAATTGACACACCTATTAAGAAGACAATA
Source organism: Solanum verrucosum (assembly GCF_900185275.1). NCBI lineage: Eukaryota > Viridiplantae > Streptophyta > Magnoliopsida > Solanales > Solanaceae > Solanum > Solanum verrucosum. The sequence goes on along the minus strand of NW_026020221.1, from coordinate 9,387,993 downwards.
ATTGATATAGTGAGTTTATCATTTTACCCCTATTAATTATGAAGTGGATGAATTAAAAACTTAAGATTTTCAAGAAATTCTACATTTTTCAAAGTAATATATTGAGGGTATAATAGAGAAATTTTTTTTGTCCTTTCTTGATTTGTCAAAATGGATAGGTAATTAGGGACAACTAAAAAAGGAAAAGTGGACAAGTAATTAGGGACAGAGGAAGTATAATTCTAGGACATTTTTAGGAAGAGGCAACTCTTTTCAAACATGGACTAAGAAGAGAAGGAGTAAAAATTATAGGGGCCATTGTGGGGTGCTGCTATGATGGCCTAAGGACAAATAGAGCTATAGCAGCCAAGGGACTGCGATAGTGGTCCAAGACAGTCCTTTCTTGGATAATCCTATGTAAGTGAAATATTTTTTCCGTCAAGGCGGGTCGATCCCGGCTTTACTCGACTAGATAGACCCAATTTTAGACTCAGGAATTTTACCGCGGGTATTTCTTAAAATGAAAGGATGGATTATTACATTTAAACGGATTTAACTAAACATGACATAAACTCAATAAAATTGTCTTTCTTTCTCTCCCGTATAAAGAGATAGACATTAGTTAAAACGAATCAAAGAAATATATATATATATATGGATCCCAATATGATTAATATTTATCATATTGACTATAAAAGGAGTTTTTTTCATCAGAGTAATAAATGTACATATTCATTTGATAAAAATTTAGTAAGTCGTCTTAAAATAATTTCTCTTCATCTTGAGTATTTTTCTTAAAATGAATAAAATATATCTTTTAATATTAACACTATTGTAAACACATCATTTTGATAAGTGTTTTGTGCAATTATTTCAGATTGACTTGTCTCAAAACTAATATAGAAATATATATAATGCGAATCGAGTGACATGTTGGTGAGTATCGGACATTAACAAAAACATATTTAAGCAAGATTTAGTTTCAAGTATATTTGAAAGCAACATAATTTTTTAACTAAATATGGTTTATCCAAAATGAAAGAAAATAATAACGTGCTTCGACAAGCGATGTAACTTTTTCAATCATACATACATCACCATTTAAGATTTAAAAAATATTTGTGTTTTTTAAATTAACCATAAAATTGAATATTTTTATGCATATTCAAATACTGTCAAAATTTATATTTCAATATTCCTAACCAATATATAAATGTTCCCTTGTTTCAATATTTAATTATGTACATCCTTGAATCAAAATATACTTTTTATTTTTAAAAAAACTCAATGAAGGAAATGAGTAAACAAATACGTTTGCGATAACTTTATGACCATTTTCTATGTACACTACTTAAATTTAAATCACATTAATATTTTTCCTAATAAGTTGGTCAACATAATACCAGAGCCATAAGTAAATTTATTTCAAGATGATTTTATCTAACTTTTATCTAATATCCCCTCATTTAGTGTTTTTCCAAAATAGTTCTTGCTAGCAATAAAAAAATCTCTATTTCAAACTTTTAAAAATATACAGAATTAAAATTTTCTCTATAAATTGGAGTCAATCCTATGCAAGAAAATCACTACTACTACTACTACAACAAAGTCATTTTAACCATCATATCCAAACAAACACATTTCTCTTCCCCTTTAGCCATGACTAGAAACGAAGAGAACTATGCTTTCATTGAAGATGATAGTAAAAGAAAAATCTCATATAATAAAAGACTGAAAGGGCTCTTGAAAAAATCTGATGAACTAAAAACACTTTGTGATGTTGAGTGGCTATAGTCATATATGGCCCTTACAAAAATGAACCATATACATTTCCAAATAAGGATGTTGTGCGCAATACTTTTATAAAGTTTAACGAGTTGCCAACATTGAATAAATATAAAAACATGGTGACAAGAGAAGAGTTCACCATGCGAAGGATCAAGAAGTTGGAGGAACAACTTCAAAAGGTAAGAAAGGAAAACAGGGTCAAGGAAATGAAAAATGAGATGTATGAGGTGTTCGAGAGAAAAACTGTTTATGTTGACATGAACCCTTCCTATCTCAACGACCTAGGTTGTGTAATCAAGAAGAATCTCAAACAAGTACGTAAGCTAAAGATAAAAGAGTCTAATGGAGAGGGTTCTACATCGAATGCCCCTCAACCCATTGTTGAACCAATGGTGCCCAGTAGGAACAACTCTGAAGGACCAAGGGATCCTTCTCCTCTATTGTTTTCACAAATGTTTCCTCCAATTGTTCCACAATTGTTTTCTCCAATGCTGCAACACATGGCTGTTGGAAAAACACTTCGATTGACCCATCCAATGCCGTCAACAATAATGGATTCTCTGATTCCTTCACCAACGATGGATTCTCTGATGCCTTCACCAATGATTGATTCTCCGATGCCTTCATTAATGATGGTTCCTCCAATGTATTCTCCAATGTCTCCTTCAATGACACAACAAATGGAACCTTTATGGATATCCCTTCAATTGGTATATCAACATCAATGAATAACAATCACAATTCCTCTGTTGACTTACCAGATAGACCTACAATTTCTGGGTTGCTCAACTGGAAGGATGATGTTGTGATGACTTTATTGGATGATCCCTTCTTCTTTTTTTAAATATTAATGTGCAAGATCCAAACCACACCAAAAAATTCTAAGGACCAATATGTGTATTTTTAATTAGTACTATTTTTTATGTACATATGGTCAAATGGAGTATTTATGTCGTTTACTATTTTTCATATCTAAATTGTGTCATTGGACTCTCCGAATAAGTTTCCCTTCATCCTCCTTTGAAGTGTCCTTCTGTTGTATTCCTTGATTTGTTTCAAAGTTTGTAGTTTCATTCACTTATTAAATCAATGGTCAAATATTTTAATATTTATTAGATACTGATTTGTTTATTTTTCATTTATTATTATTATTATTGAAATTGTTGTTGTAAGTATATTTTCTAAAATGACCTCTTACACTTCGAAATCTAATAAACCAATTTACATATAGGGTAAAATTTTATTTTCAAACTTTCCGGTGTAAACTAGTAAAACATCTAATATTAAAATTTAATTTAAAAAATCTAATTAATTTCCTTATTTAATATTCATATATTTTTTAAAAATATGGTGATAGTACAAGATTCATTAATTTTGTGGCTTTTGTATGTTAAAAACTTCAATAGTTCTATTTTAAGTTAATTTTTAGAATTGATGTTTGCACTCCCAAAACATAGAATTGGATCATCACATTTATATTTTGGTTCCATTTTTCTCATTTTTTTCTCCCTTCGTGAAGTAGAGAAATTGTTCCTATGTTCGAAGTCTATTGGACAAAATAAATGTATCCCCTGCATTAGGAATATAATTTTTTGTTTTTATTTATCAATTGGAAGACACAAATATTCAGATAAGAAATAAAAAAAATAAGGCAAGGGAGATGATAATATATTAATAGGTAAAAAATGAACTATCACGGTTAATAATACACAAAAATTAATATAAAAATTGAGATTTACAAATATCCTAAGGTTACTGAAACATGTCATGAATGTTTTAAGCTTGTTGAAATATTTTTTTATGGTGTTCATTTGACCCGAATGGGGATGTTTATGTTGTGATATTGGGCCATGTACTGTTAATTTTGAACAATGGTAGGTTTGTATATCGTAACTAGAAAGAACTAGAAGGAAGTTTAAAATCTGAAAATAGTTACTTTGGGAAGAATTTAAAAATCTGGAAATTTGGGTAAAGGTGTTAAAGTGAGTTTTTGGTCAAATTCAAACGGCCATAATTCCTAGCTCAGGATGAGTTAGGTATGATTCCAGATATGGTTAAAAATCCCGTGTAATGATCTTTCCAACGCCGCCAATTTTGCACGATTCCGAGTTCGTATGAGTAAGTTATCCTCTTCAGAAGTTGGAATGTTCGAATAAGGAAAGTCCAATCCGAATTTTAGAAGGGTAGATTAGTCTTTTCCCTACCCAATTAATTTAATTCGTTTTAGTGAATTAATTAAGGGTCAAATCAGAATGAGATCAGTTTGGTCAATTGGAAATTCACACTAGGGCTTGGAGAAAGGAGAAAAGAGAAAAGAGGAGAAAGGAGAGAAAAAATCAAGGTTCGCCAAGAACGATCAATTTTTGGTTGTGGATTCGCCAAGGAATTCCTCTTACAAGGTATGTGAGTCTTTCATAGCGTTGGGTTCATTCACCCACGCATCAAACATGTTTCGTTCAGCAGATTCGTCCTTAAAGAGTTTGAAAGTAGATATTCTTGACATGAATTCTTGAATTTGTATGTTGTTCTTGAATTGGGTTGAATTGAGGAGTTTCTGATATCGTTACATTGAGTTTTAGAGTTGTTTTGAGTTAGGTTCTTGAGTACACATATTGGGTAGCGGAATATAAAATGAATTTGAGAATAATAGTCGATTTTAGGTGAATTGGGGCTGGAAAACGAAGAAGGAAAAGTCGAGCAGGATCTGGCACGCAAGTCGGCGTCGCAGACTTGCTCCCCCAGTGAGCAAAAAGTTGCTCTACGTCGCTGTCAGGACGCGGACTCTTCTGTCTCAAAATTTAATTTCGTGAGTAATTATTTAAAACAACTCCGCGTCGCGGACTTGTTCCAAGACGGTGATTTCGTGACTTTTCTCATGTTTAGCTATTTAAGATCATTCCTAAACATCATGTGACCTTCCTATCACAAATCAAAATCCTTGAATCCGTAATTCAATTCAAGGACACGTTAAGAGTCAAGTCAAGAGCAGTTAAGATCAAAGTCTAGAGAAGTTCTTAAAGTTTTCAAAAGTCTTTTGCAAACGTTTTAACTTTGTTTTAAGACTTAAGTTTTGAGTTCAGTAAAGAGTAAAGTTGAATTTCATTTATTCAAAAGTATATGGGGGCTAAGTATTCCCAAAGAGATTTAAAATGTTTTCACATTTAACCAAGAACGGAAATTGAGATTTCCAAAGAGCCTTCGGGCTACTTTTCAAAAAAGAGTAATCGCTTTCTAAATGAAGCAAGAGGGGAAACTTTGATTTCCAAGATAGCCTTTGAGCACTAATCTCAAATCACAGAAGAAGTATGTTTTTAAACATAAGAGCTTATATTATTATATTTTTGGGAGTAGTATTGAGCACCGATATGGGGGAGAGTTCAGACAACTCACAGCCCACATAAACCATGTAGCCATCATGGGTAGAAAAGGTTCATATTTTTTAGATGATTCCTGTAGTGCTTTTTAGCATAGACTAGTGGATCCACTTAGTAGTTCAAGTCTTATACTTGTGGCAAGGTATAAGATGCTCTGGCAGCGTGAGAGAAATCGTTATATCATCACAATAGCTCTTACGTGATGGTTGTCGGTTAAAGAAACTCCCACATAAGTTATTGTATTGTTTTATACATCAATTTATTGTATTTTTACATACATCTCAAAGTTATTTGTATCTTTGCATACACACAGAGATGACATCATGTTTTAAACAACTTTTCTTTATATTGCACTTGTTTTAAACTGATTTATATTGAAATGAGTTCAGTTATGTTGAGTTGAGTTGAGCCAGGTAAGTTCTTCAGTTCCTTTCAAATTCTTTTCAAGCCTTTGCTGTTTTAGAATTCCAACTCGCATACTCGTACATTCAATGTACTGATGCTAGTTTGCCTGCATCGTATTATGATGCAGACGCAGGTAACTAGGATCGACACCCGGCGTACCGTTAATCCAGTTGAGAACTTCAGAGTCAGTGGTGAGCCTCCTTACATTCCGGAGGACTCCTTTATTGCTTTTAGTTCTTTTCAATATTTCATTGTTAGGATGATCGGGGGTCCTGTCTCAACATCCATCTCAGTTATTTTAGAGGTTTTATAGACAGTCAGATGTTAGTTCTTTAGTCTTTTCATTGTCATTATTCCATGTTGAGACTTGAGTTTGCCTTAATGGCCAGTTGAATGTTATTTTATAGCATTTTAGTTTATCATATAAACTTTTTTTTTGTTGAGTTTAAGTCTTCCGCTGAGTAAGTAAGTCAGACCAGGGGTTCGCTTGGGCTAGCAATGGTTCTCGAGTGTCAGTCCCGCCGAGGGTGTAGGATCGGGGCGTGACATTATCCCTCCTGATATTGTCCCCGAATCGAACTCAGATTTGTGTTTCGATGATCCCATTTTATATAGAACGTCAAGTATAGTCGATTTTCAAATATGATTTGTATATACAAGATTCCGAATGAATCCTGATGGTCCTTTCGATGTTTTGAGATTTGGCTGATTAATCTGGTCCATGAGTTATATACCCTTCGCATTTGTGATAGACCTTCTGCTTAAGCGACCTTCACTTAAGCCAAGGCTTGATCTCTAAAGCGAAGGGAGAACTTTAGCAGGGTTAGCTTAAGTTAGCCAAGGGTTGCTTTAGTGGTGATCACTTAAGCAGAGCCTGGTTTACAAAAGTGAGACCCCCCCCACTTTAAGTGGGGTTCGCTTAAGGGAATCCTTAAGACATCTAAGAGGGATTTTGGTCTGCCATTTTGGGGTTTAACCCCAATTTTATATTTTTTAGCTTTGTAAAATCCTTGTAGGAAAATTTTGAAAATATTTCCTGGGCTAAGCCATTTGGGTAAGCCTTTGTGACCCTAAAACTGCAATTTCCTTTAATCATTTATGGATTTTAACATCAAAAGTTGGTGTAACACCTAGAAAATTTCTAAACTAAAGCCCGAACCATTCTTAATTTACATGTAAGGTTGTATCAGGTTATTTTTATATTGATCATAGGTGTAAAGGTCAATATTTAGTCTGGAAATGGTTTTGGATAGGAATTAAGGTCACAAGAAACCCCTAGCATAGAGTTGATTTGAAAGTTTCCTTACCGATTAAGTTTTGACATAAGATTATACTTGATTAAACTTTAAACAACCATATCTCTCAGCACAAAATTAATTAGGTGACCTATGACCTATTCAATTGAAGTTCTACGAGTCCCCTTTCCAACGCCACCAAGTTTGCCTCATTTCTAGTTCGGAATAAAAAATTATGGCTATTTTATCAGAGAATGTCATATCACAGTTTCTTGAGTCAATTCCTACTAATTGCTTCTAGGGACCGTAGACTTTTCGATGACCCGTACTATCAATTGGTAGAAGACATTAGAGAAGTCAAATTTTTGGGTCCAATTCCTAGAGAACCATTCTACAGGCCGTAGGAACTTCTACCGGCCATAGTTTGGATCAGTAGAATGAATTTTTAGCCTAAACCAAAATTTGTTTAAAGATGATAGGGTGAGGAAAAGATTAAAATACCCCTCTTAAATCCGGGTAACTTTCCTTAATTGGACAGTCTAACTTCAAATCGGCATATCTTCCTCATACGAGCTCGAAATTTAGCAAACTCGGTGGCGTTGGAAAGAGGATTCCAAGACCTTTCATTTGATATCTTATGGGCCACCTAACTCATCCTATGGTCGTTTGAAGTTGACCCAAACTCATAACTTAGCGTAACTTATCAAAAAAAAATAAATTGGCTCTTTCCAAATTGGTTCATTCTAAATTTAGTACAGAAAGAAAAAAATTCAATAAAACTTGATTTCCTTCTATTCATTTTAATAAGTTTAAAAATAAATAATTAATTTATATATTTAATAGATGAATCTCATAAACACTTTTGTCTTACTCTCTCTTTAAAAAAAAATTATAACATCCGCAACATTAATTTTTTGACAAACTTAAAATTTTCCTTTTCCTTTTGATTAACTTTTTTTTATTATCTACACTTTTTTTAATCTGTTTTCCTATCAATTTCTCCCTTAAATTTTCTCTCATATAATTCTACTTTACATTGTTTCCATTCCAACATTATTTTTTGGTTCTTCCATTTTCCTACTTTTTTCTCTCTTTTCATATATTCTGTTCCATCTTTACTTATTCAATTCCTCCAAGAAGATGGTAACAATTAGCATTGTATTTTAAAATAATCAAGTTAGTCTTTTAACTTTTTACTAGTTTTTTGCAAAATGTTAAAAATGAATTCTGTTAATTAATTTTTTTCTTATATCTTTTAGGGATTCATGTTTTATATTAAACACTAAAAATAATTTCATTATAATTTTAATTAGCTCCCGCCATCAAAGTGCATCCTCAAACGCACTTTAATGTTTCTCGAAAATTACTCTTGATGCTAACCTTTGTTAATGTACTTGCTCTTATAATTTCATACGAAGTTTTCAAATCAAACTTTCTCTTTTATATATCTTATTTTGCATCCTCTTTAGAAACAAAATTAATTACATAAAGTAGTCTTTGTCAATAGCTATTGCAAAAATAAAGTAAAGGATAACTAACTTCAAAACAAATATATTTGAATAAAAATATTATTTTGATATAGTTTTAAGATGTCATAAACTTGAATATGAAGTAACAGGGGGTTACGAATGTATTAAACTTGGAAGTTATAGCTATTACTAATAAGAATTAAGAGTAGAAATTATGAAGATGAAAAGGTGTGAGTTTTGAAAAAAAAAACAAAAAAAACAAAAAAAACAAATAAATAAACGAATAAAATGAGAGAAAAGAATAAAAAGAAGAAGAAAAATAGAATAGTTGGACATAAAGTTATCCAAAAAATAAAAGAATAGTTACCAAAGAGAGATGTCAAGTCATATTTTAGAATACTGCTTAAATTTAGTTAATTGAAAAATCACAAAATGGTATTATTATTATTATTATTATTATTATTATTATTATTATATAAAAGTATATGTAAATATGCTTCTACTAATAAATATTATTTTTAATAATTAATATAATTTTGAACAATATTTTTTGCATTACCTTATTTTAGGTAGCACAAATTCTCAAAATATACCTACTTGACTTTTCATTTTTCAGTGTGATAGTTTTTCCAAATATACCAACTTAATTATTCAACCTCCATTATAATTATTCTAAATACCTACTTAACTTTTCTCTTTCACTTTAATAATTATATATTTTATATGGAAATATTATTTACTGTTAGTAATTATAAATATTTCTATCATTTGTGGAAAAAAATTTATTTGTGTTAGCTTATTTTTAAAAATTCAAGAGTCTAAATATAAGCTTCTATTAAGAAGTAAGAGAATCACTTTTTTTATCTTTATAACATAAAACCTTTTATTACTCTTTTATAATTGTTCATTTAATACTTATTTTATGTATTTCAAGCACAATATATAACAAAACTATTTTTTCACTTTTTGCAACTAAAGAAAATGATAATTCTATATCACCCAAAATTATTTTGCAGAACAAAAATCATGTATCACCATTTTCTTTTTCTAAAGAAGGAACATGTAGAGAAACAACTTTAAATTTTTATATTCAACTGAAGTAACCTTTGAAATCTTCAAATAATACGTAGCTCATCTACTATATAGAATAATTTTTCATCTTTCTAAGAGCATGTTTGGATGTTCTTCTAGTTTTTGGCTTATGAATCAAAGTTATAAATTAGAATTTCTAACTTATGACTTATTTTTGTCTCTTTGACAAATATTTTTTTTTATCCAATTAATGTGAACTTATACAAGTACAAGTAGATGAAGGAGTGGAAGACCATATGTTATCATAAATTTTCATAGCTCACATATCCTTACCATATCATATGTCACCTTCTTCATGAAGAAAAGTTCGAACTACAGATTATTATTTTTGATTAAATGCATGACTGACAAGGATTTTAAGTTAATTAACTTGTACAATTGTATCCATTATATAACTCCCCAAATGTCTTTTGAGTTCTCCATTATCATACTTATTTATTATTGACTCATTTATGGCGAATTAAATAGGGAAGAACGTGAAATTTTATTGGTCTTTATTGAAAGAAAAATACATTAAGAATATAAATTAAACATAATTAAGAGAATTCAATGAGTGATTGTTATGATCTTTTTACATAGAATATAAATGAGAAAAAAAAGGAAAAAATGTCAAATAATAGAGAAAAAGGATAAATGCAAATGGTGGCCTTAAAGATGTGTCACGTCACTTTTTATATATTCAACTTTATATATATAAATAAATAAAAAAAAAATCAAGTGACAGGTTGGTGAGTATCAAACATTAACATACACATATTTAAGCAAGATTTCAAATATATTGGAAAGCAACATAATTTTTTTACTATTTGCGGATTGTTCAAAATTGGAGAACATAATAATGTGCTTCTACAAGCGTCATAACATCTACAATCATACATATACCACCAGTTAAGATTTAGCAAATATCTGTGTTTATAAAAAATTAACCATTAAATTAAATATTTTACTCATATTCAAATACTCTCAAAATTTATATTTCAATATTCCTACTCAATACTTAAAATGTTCCTTTATTTCAATATTTAATTATGTACATCCTTGTATCATAATATACTTTTTAATTAGAAAAAATTTGATAAGGGAAATGAGTAAACAAATACGTTAGTGATAACTTTATGACCATATTTTGTGGACACTACTTAGATTTAAACCACATTAATATTTTTTCCTAATAAGTTGGTCAACATAATATGTAGAGTCATAAAGTACATAATATTAGAGTGTTGATTGTTTTTCTTCCCCTTTTAATTCTAGTACCCCAGAAGTCCTAATTGATTTGAAACCAGGTATGTATGAATTAGCAAAGAAATACATAATGGACAAACCTATGATATTACGAGGTGTGCATGTGGACATCTTCCTGAGAGTGAGTGCTTGATTCTGAATCTAAAGTCCCCAAGTTTTGTTTATACTATATGCGTGGGGATCCTCTTTTCATGAGTTGTGACATTAAGCTAGCAGAAGTGATTGTTATTGCCAAATATTTTTCATGATAAGGCATAGATTGTATGAATGATATGTGAGCTTAAAGGTTGTCGTATCATAAACTCTGACTTTTTATGATTTAGCATTCATGTCAAGTCAAGTTATTTTTTTTTTCTTTCTAGGTAAAAGAATGAAGTGTAAGTCTATATGATTTTGTTTCTATTCCTTGAGGATAAGTGTAATGACCCGGATGATCATTTTTGAAATTTTCATTAAAAATTATCATTTTACCCCTTCAGATAGTTGCCCCAAGTCATATTTGATTAGTTTTCGAAGTTGGTTTGAAATTTGATTGAAAAGTTGAAGTTTTCTAAAGTTTTAGAGTTTTGGAAGGTTCAAAGTTGTTATGAGTGGTTTTCAGTAACAACCGAAGTCTTGAGTCTCGAAATGGAATTCCGTCTCTTTCATCAGCTTTGGAGGTATGTCATACATAAGAGCCCTTGCATTAAGCCTGTCAATTGAGCCAACCCGTCCGGTTCCGGCCCATTAAGACTGACCCGATAGCGGCCCAAGACCGGTAAGGCCCGGACCGGCAGCTGGCCCCTTATAATAATGGGGTGGGCCGGTCCAGATATTATTTATCCTCAGGCCGGTAAGGCCGACCTAGTAAAGGACCGGTACGCGGCCCACCGGTGCACCAACCCGGTAACGAAATTATTTTTCATTGTTTAGTATCTTATTTACTCAAACAAATACTTGAAAATATTATATATTAAGTAGTATATTCAGTATATATTAGAAGTAATATATATATATATATATATATATATATATATAATATAAAGTGAATATTCTAATATAATAGATAGTATATTGTGAGTATATGTTGTATATATTAGAAGTATATATATAATATAATATTGTGTATATTTTATTACATTAAAAGTGTGCATATATATATATATATAGTATAATGTAAGTATTCTAATATAATAGATAGTATATTGTGTGTATATTTAGTATACATTATAAGTATTATACTATAGTAGATAGTATATACGATATAGCATGTATGCCTTTTTGTATTTGGTATACATTATAAGTATATTTAGTTATAATATAAGTATATATATAATATAATGTAACTATTATATTATTTAGATATTATATTGTCATAAATAGTTATAATTATTACAAAATTAAATAGATAACAATACACTATATTGATTATTGACTCAAACTTTTGAATTAATAATTAATAAACCGAAAGATAAAAAACAAAAAATGGCCCAACCTGGCCCATCAGGCCCGGCCCGGCCGAAATATCTTTACCGGGTATGGGCCAGATTTTTTCCAACATGTTCACTGTTCCACATGGACTAGCCCGGCCCATTAATAGAGGAACCAACTACAAAAAAACCCCAAATTGCCAACAAATTTTACTAACAAATTAAGTTGGTTAGTATTCTACTAACAAATTACCAACATATTTCTAACTGAATTATATTTTAAAACTTAACAACGAAATTCTAAGAGATTACCAACCAAAATCTTACTAACTAAGTATTTTAGTTGGTAAATACGACGGGAAAAAATGGGGCCAAATTTAGCAACATTCTATCAATGGATTACCAATTGAAATATTACTAACGCACACCTTATGTTGGTAATATTACCAAAGAAGTATATATCGATTGGTAAATATGACAAAAAAATTATTTATATAATTTATTAACATATTACCAATGAATTACTAACCAAACATTTACCAACGGCAAGATTGTGTTGCTAAATTTACCAACCAAATATAAATGTGTTGGTAAATTAGTAACGAAATGTAATTTGTTGGTAAACTTGCCAACCAATATCCAATTAGTTGGAAATTTTGCCGACGAATAAAGATTGTAGTTAGTAAATTACTAACATCATTAAAATAGTTGGTAATATACCAACCGATCATTAATCCATTGGTAAAATTTACCAACATATTAATTTTTAGTTGGTAATATTACATATGAATGTTTAGTTAAATAGTAACTATTAACAACTGTGATAAAATTTATTGATATTAATTACTAACTTATATTTGAATAGTTGGTAAATTTACCAATTGAAGTTAAATATTTTGGTAAATCAGCGTCTAGTGTTGAGGCTTTCATATTCAGTTTGTGTCGTTAGGCATTTTAACTTTTAAATTTTAGCCAAAACTTGACTTTGGTCAATATTTTTGGTAAACGTGCTCAGATTAGAACTCAGTCAGTGTCATTAGCTTCGAAAGGTCATTTTTTATCTAACAGGAAGGTTGGTTCAAGTTTTGAGGCTTCCGTTTTTTGTTTGTGCCGTTAGGTGTTTTAAATCTTATGTTCTGGCCAAAATTTGACTTTGGTCAATATTTTTGTGAATGTGCTTAGATGAGAATTTTGTCAGTGTAATTAACTCCAAAGGTCATTTGTTATCTAATAGGATGGTTGGTTCAGGTTTTAAGGCTTTCATTTTTAGTGTGTGCCGTTAGGTGTTTTAACTTATAAATTTTGGCCAAAATTTTACTTCGATCAATATATTTGATAAACGTACTCAAATGAGGATTTCGTTAGATCAGTTAGATGCAGAAGGTCATTTTTTATGTAATAAGATAGAGAGTTCGGGTTTTGAGGCTTCCATTTTTAGTTTGTGCCGTTGGGCATTTTAACTTTTAAGTTTTGACCAAAATTTCACTTTGGTCAATATTTTTGGTAATCGTGCTCGAATTAAAAAAAAATTCACTGCGATTAGCCATATAAGTTCAGTTTTGGTCTCATAGGATTGTTGGTTCGGGTTTTGAGACTTTTATTTTCAGTTTGTGTCGTTAAGTGTTTTAACTTTTAACTTTTGGCTAAAATTTGAATTAGGTCAATTTTTTTGGGAAACATGCTCGAATTTGAATTTCGTTAGCGCGGTTAGCTCTGGAAGGTCATTTTTCGTCTTATAAGATGGTTGGTTTGGATTTTGAGGTTTCATATTCAGTTTGTACCGTTAGGCGATTTAACTTTTAACTTTTGCCCAAAAATTTGACTTTGCTTAACATTTTTTGTAAACCTACTCTGATGAGAATTCTGTCAGCGCGATTAGCTTCGGAAGGTCATTTTTATATCTAATAGGATGGTTGGTTCAGGTTTTGAGGCTTCCATTTTCAGTTTGTGCTGTTAGGCGTTTTAACTTTTAAGTTTTGGCCAAAATTTAGATTTGGTCAATATTTTTGGTAAACGTGCTCAAATTAAAAAATTTGATATAATGATGTGTCATATTGAGATTAATTTAACTTGTTATCATAGATTTTGCATTGTTTCATTCAAATATGATTTATAAAATTCATATTAATATTTTTGGATTTATATTCGTGCTCCTAGATTTTTAAATGCAATAAATTAATAAATATTTTACTATTGAATAATCATTTAGTTAATAATATTTTGAACATATTGTCAATCAATTACTTACCTAACATTGAACTTGAATGATATATTACCAACAAACTAACAATCAATTAGTAAATTTATTAGAAAAACAAATAATCATACTAACGTATTTAAAATTTATTTACCAACAAGGGTTGTGGTGGAGTGGTAAGTACTCCTTCATCCCTAACCAAGAGGTCTCGGGTTCGATTCCCCTTGGGTATAGAGTCGCATTTGTTAGGGAGTGCTTTACCCCCCCCCCCAATGTGGGACTTCCCGGCGTGAATTCGAATTTAGTCGGGCTGCAATGTGGGTACCGGATATCAGATGGGAAACCAAAAAAATAAAGTATTTAAAGTTTATTGGTAAATTACCAACATAAATTTTCTGTTACTAAAATTGCCAACCAATTACCAATGTGTCTGGAAAAGTTTACTATCAGACATTTGTTACTATAATTACCAAAATTGTGAAGAAAAAAATTTACCAACTCCTTTTCAATTCGTTAGTAAAGGAACTAACAATATACTAACCAAAAATTAGTTGGTGAATTTACCAACGGAAATTTCAAGGTCATGTTTCAAAATTTTGTAACAACATCTTTGGGTGTTTACCAACTGATTTTTGGTTGGTAAGTTTACCAACAAATTAAAATCAGTTGGTAATATTTACCGACGAGCCTTTTAGCAACGAATTAATATAAGTTGGCATTTGGTTGGTAACTCAATTTGGCAACCAATTTGATCAATTTACCAACGAATTTTTTTGTTGGTAATTGGGGTTCCTTTTGTAGTAATTCGGCTCGGTTCGAAACTCGGTAACATAATTCTTAATGGGTTGGGTTGGCCCGACCCGACCTTGTAAACAGGCTTATCTTGCATTGGAAGTTTAAGTGAGTTTAAACTACTATTTGACTTTGATCAACATTCAGAGTTCAAACACTCGAATCGGATTTCTAATGATTCCATTGGATTCAGAGGATAATTTTACGTCTAGGTGCGGTATATGTTGAATTTTCAGAGGTTTCAAGGGCAACTTGGCATTTTTTAATGTTAAGCTAGTTTATTGAAGCTGTCATGGATTTTATGTCAAGGAGACGTCAGACCCGTATTTCGATGGTTTCATTGAGTTTGGAATGTTGAATTTGGTTGGGTAGCATATTTGGTGTGTGCTTGGGGATCCAAACAAATCCTGAGGATCCATTCTATGATTTTGTGTCTTGTGTGAGTTGTTGGTTTGATGTGTTCTGGTGCATAGTAATTTTTTCATCGCAATCGCGAGACTATCTCTCGCGATCGCATAAAGTTATTTTGTTGAGCGTCATGATCACGTAAGGCTTATTGTGATCGCCTAGGGTTAATTCCCTAAGTCATCTTGATCGCGTAAGGCCCAGCTGCAATAGGGATGGTCAAAATAAGTGAGTTGACTAAATTACTCATCGCAATCATGTGGTCTTGGGTCGCGATCGTGATGAGCGATTATTGCCTAAACAATATGTTTTTTCAAAATTGGGGTTTCGACCCCATTTCATCATTTTTGAGCTTTGAGAAATCTTTGGAGGCGATTCCAAATGGGATTTTCATGATAAATATTTTAGGCAAATATTTGTGACCCTAAATCTTTATTTCCCAGGTATCACCAAGTTATTGGGTTTGAACTTCAAAGTTAGGGGATTTTTCAGAAACTCAAGGTTTTGAAATAAATGGTGATTGGGGAATGATTTCAACTCGGGTTTTATGAGGTTTTCACAATTCAGTTCCAAATTCTTTGGATAACGTGATTTTATTCAAATTTAATGATTTAATCCTTGTTTTTTAAAATGGGTTTTTAGGTCAATTTCACTCCATTTTCCAAAATTATTGATATGGGTCTTGTTAGTTTCAAATTATTATTGTGATTTCCTATTTGATTAGATTGTGTTTGTAACACCCATGAAGTTGGAAAAGGAAGAGAAGAAGTTTTTGGAGTGAAGTCTAGTTTTATGGATCTCATTACGGACCGTAGAAGCTTCTACGGGCCGTAGATGGCAACCGTAGGAAAGGAAAAATAATTTTCTAAAATCAAGTCTCAGTACCTTTTTACAGTTCACCAGGACCGGTCTGTCATTCTTTGTACGAGTCTTAGATAGGTCTCGTAGGTGAGTCCTAGACTTAATAAAATTTTGGGGGTCAAAGTTGATTTCTACGGTTGGTTTCTATGGACCGTAGAAAGACCTACGAATCGTAGAATTATTCCGTCAAAAGATAGGTGATTTCATGGTCCCAATACTTGGTTTACGGTTGACCAGTACGGACCGCAGAAAGTCATACGGTCCATAGGTTAGAACCATAAGTCAATTCCGGCAGTTATTGTTTTAGGGTTTTTGGGTCATTTCCTGATTGTTTTAACCCAATACTAAGTCGTATTTCCTTCTACCCTAAGCCCTATATAAATATTTTAAGCCCCAAATTACCCACACTGAATTTATCCTCCCCAAATTTCTCTCAACCTAAGGAAGAAAAAAAAGGGTAGGGTTCCATTCAAGTCTCCACATTCACCATATTTCTTGGACTTTGAATAACAAGATATGTGGGTATTAACCCATGAAGTCCATTCCTCAATGGAGTCCCTAAGATTTCCACATTTTCCAATTCAATTTCAATATTTTAAGTTAGGGTTTCAATTCAATCAATGAGTTTCATTCAATTGTGTTTGATTAGTGTTAATTCAGTACCCTAATGCTTGATTCAATTTTAATACATGATATTTAGTTGAAATTTTGTTGAACCGTACCTAAATTATGATTTTCAACTATGGACCTATGATGAACTCATGAACCTATGAATTATGGATTTATGAAGATATGCATGTTTTCATGAAGTTATTATAAATGAATTGATGATGCTTTGAAAGGAAAGTATTAATGCTACTGTGAAAGATTTTCTCACATGTTATTATGATCATGATTGTGAAAGGTATTTCTCACATATGGATTCACATTGGTGAAAGGTTTTCTCAACTGTTGAATTATGTTTAAGGAGTTATTCTATGTTTTGATCTTGAAAGTTGTGGATTGGTATTGATCTTTGTCTTTCCTATGTTATAATGATATTTGATTTTATCTATTATGTTTAGGATTTAGACTTAGCACAGAGAGGGATTTGAGGTGGAGGCTAAAATGGGATAGTCTCTAGTAGCAACCTCTAGTCCCAAATTGTGTGCCCTTATAGGATTGTCTTAAATGACCTAGATAGTGGATTCACTTTAGCAAATGATGATATGTACAGATTTTCACACCCCCAAAAAACACCCTTGATGTGGCCGACACTTGAGAACCATTGTTGGTCCCCAAGCGAACCCTTGGCCTAAATGAATATTTAGCGGAAGACTGGCTCAAGCATTTAAAGTCTTAAAATAGAAGTAAGTCATTAAGATTGTGAAATGCTCAACTCTTACTGTTTGAAAAATACTCAATGCAATAATAATAGTTTGCAAATCATCTCAAAGAAAAAGAAAGTACTGATAGACTCCTCAACTCTATGTATCTATGAAACCTCTATAGTCCAACATGGATAGCGAGACAAGACCCAAAACACCCTAAAATAACTAAATAGAAAATAAAAATAGAGTCCTCCGAAATGCAAGGAGGCTCACCAAAAGCTAATTGGAGAGCAAAGTTGTAATGACCCGTTAGGTTTTTTTGAATACTAGTACTATTTTGACTCTTTTCGTAAAATTTTAAATATAATTTTTTAAGCTATTTGATAACTACGATTATTTAATTAACGGATATTTATTAAGTAATTAATTTAGTTAAAAGTAATGGGACAAGTCCGTAATTAATTTAATATTCTCTACCACTTGGCCCATATATTGAATTAAGTTAAAGGGGTAATTGACATAACACAAATAACAAATTGTGGAACGTGTACGAGGGAAAAGAAACCGCATACTTCAGGTAAGGTTTTTCTTTTCTGGCGAGTTGTGCTTTATGTAATGCATATATATGTTGATTGTTACTATGGGTGGGAATAATAGGTATATGGTTGATGATAAGGAATGTAGGGATGGGCTCTTAATGGCTGCAATTTTTTTGTACTTATTAGGGTAGGAGACAATCATTAGTGGAGATTAATTTCAAGGCTTAATGTTAGATAAGGTAGATTGATGATTGGATAAATCCAAAGTATTGGGAAATTAATGTACGGCTGGGTGACGACCTTATGTTATTTTTTTTACTTTTCGTTTCTTTCCAGGGTGTAAGTTACAGATAGGGTAGTTGTTTTACTTGTTTTGGATTTTATTTTCATGATCTTTAGATTGGATACAAGTTTCGAAATAGTAAATCAAGTTATTAAATATAGGTATATTGTATTATATGAACAATATTAAAGTTATGTTATTTGGAGGAATTAAGACTTAACTCCAGGCTTGAGATTTTAGAACTTGATTATATACATTTAGATGAGTTTTTGGGTATAGGATAAACGTATAGCAATATGGGTGTATACGGACTCGTTTACTTACAAAAATGCATATTTGATAGATTGAAAACATTTCGAAGCTTTACAAAAGGAAAAAGTAAAATCTTGAGAATTCGTGACACGTGTCCGGCATTCGAGGTAAGTTAAGACTTTCTAGATTTCGTTGAAGGACAATTCTAATTAAAGATTAAAAATGGAATAGACAATGGGTAAGGGCGAAAGATGGGGGTCTTGTACCAATGGTGTGACGGGCATTGGTACGAGTACTTGTGTGATTAAAGGGAAAGTTTATTACTATAATATGATAGATTGTAATTTGAGAATGCCAAAGCATATGGGCATTAGCTGATGTATTTAATGATTTGATTTCTTGTGTGTGGCTATGTTTCTTTATTAAACCCGTATAATTGTCATAATTTAGGTGATTATATGTCATAGCGACATTTGATTTATTGAGATGTTGCATCATCCCCTTTGATTGATATCATATTATACACATGCATTGACATGAGATTGAGTATGAGTAAAGGTCTAACACGTGGAAATTGTCCGTGTTGAGATCGAGTTATGATTACAATTTGGGCACGTGGAGATCGTCCGTGCTAGTGATTGGTTATGATTATAAGTTGGGCACGTGGAGATCGTCCGTGCTGGGGATTATTTGATTTTATGATAGTGCGTTGAGATCGTCCGCACAGACACATGGAGATCGTCCATGTCGGTATATGGACCTTGCGAGTCCCCCATGGGTTATGAACTCTCGATGTATTTCCGAGGAGTATCATGTACATACGGTTGAGAGAGTACTGGGCATTTCAGACATATCATTTCATAGTGTCGCATTGCATTGCATCTCATTACATCCTTCATTATGGCTTGATTATGTGTTTTATTGGTGTTTGGAAAATATGAGACATTTGATTATCCCTATTGATGAAAGCTTGGTTGATAAGTATGATATGAACTTGAAAAACTAAGGGATTATTTTCTTATATACTCATGTCACTACTTCTTCGTTGTCGGTATATGAGATATACTGGGTACACGTGGTTTCATACTCATACCACACTTGCTGCACTCTTTTGTGGTGCAGATTGGATTTCAAATTTGAGCACATCTCTTGGAGCTTTGAATCTGAGTTCAGATTATTTTGGAGTTGTGGTGCGCTGCTTGGGATATTCTGCGGCCCACACCTTCATCTACCTCTATTTATTAGGTTATTTTGGTATTCTGATAGTATATTTCTTATGTTTAGATTTTCATATTAATTTGGACTTGTATCATATTGTAGAAGCTCTTGTACTTATGACACTAAATCTTGGGGTGGTATTTCTATTTTCTACATTTATTTTGAAGACTTAGTAGGTTAGATATTAGTGTGCTACTTACCTTTTCACGTTTAAGTTGAATTGGTAAACTTATTGGATTGGCTTACCTATCGGTTGGCAACATAGGTACCATCATGACTTGTGATTTTGGTTCGCGACAAAAGTGATCTCAACAAAGCATATGTTTATGATCTTGAACACATGTATCTGCATCATAAAAAGATGCAGGTCGATTAACATCAGTACATCGAATGTACGAGTATGTAATAAAGCTGCATGAATAAATTATTGAATTGATAAGGCAAAAGAACTACTCATCTCAACTCAACTCAAAGCATAAGTAAAAGATACAACGTTTAAATTCAAGCTTTACAAGTAAAAAAAACACTAACTCAAGGATGTATAAGAAAATACAATAAAATAATCATTAAACTATTAAGGAGATTCTCTAATTGACAACCATCACTATAAACAACATGATGATACAGCATTTCGCCCATGCTGCCAAAAATGTCCTATACCTTGCCGATATATAGGACACCTCAACCATGTGGATCCACTAAAGCTTTGCTTGAAATAAGTAAGGATCGTCTAAAAAGTACGATGATTTACTCATGTTGGATACATGGTTTATGAAAATTTTGAGTTTTCTGAACTCATCCCCATATTGGTGCTCAATACTACTCCAAATAAATATACTTAGTCTTGCTTAAATGTATAAAATATACTCTTTCTCAATTTGAGGTTAGTGCTCAAATTATCCTCCTAAAAGAGGTAAATGCTCTGAAGTATCTTTGAACTCTTTATGAAAAAAAAAACTTCTCCTTATCAATGTAAAAGTAATACATTTGGGAATCTATCAATTTCCTTAGACTTTACTCAAAACTCTCTCTTTAAACTCTATTCAAAATTCTTCTTAACTTTCTCAGAAAATCAGTTTAACACAATTGTTTGGCTAAAAGATTCTCAATAATAACTCAAGAAATGCTCAATTATAACTCAATACTAGGGTTCATGGTGAAAAATAGACATGAACAATCAACTCAAGAATCTCAATGCAAGATATAGCAACTCAATAATTAAGAAATAGAATTCAGAACCCATCAACGAAACTCATCTCAAGAATTATCAAAACTAAGGATGTAACCTAGATTATTCTTACTGGTATAAAGTAGATGTAGGGAGTAAGATGAACTGATTCTATCACTATGATAGACTTACTAACTTTGGAAGATCAAAGTTCTTGGCGAAATCCATGAAATTCGAAGAACACTAGAAAACCCTAGCGGTTTTCCTCTTGAATCCCTTTTCTAAGTCTTTGAAGTATTAAAGAACATAAAATAATGTTTTAACACTGTTTAGACCCTTCATTAGATGAAAAAGGTTTGTGGTTTATGCTTAGAAGGGGACGGAAATGACTAAACTACCCTTCTTAAAAACTAACAAAACCATTCTATGGGTCCATCCACAGTTCCTGATTTATTCTACGGATCGTAGATCCCATCTGTGAAATTTATATTAAACTTTAAGGATAAATTTTTTTCTATGGATCCAATCTACGAGCCGTATAAGTTTCTACGGATTGTAGATCCAATTGATAGACTTTATACAATTTTTGAGCTCTAAAGTCCATTCTATGGGTCCAAACTACGACCCGTATAATGGATTCGTAGGAATTGGACCCCAAAATCTGACTCCTAGTACTTTTCCTATGACTTGATAGTACGGATCGTCGAAATTCTGACGGCTCATTGATAGGAGTCGTAGGTACTGACTTTAGGCAACTCTAATATGATAGTCTCTGGTAAAAATGATCATAACTTTTTACTCCAAATTTGAAATGAGGCAAATTTGATGGAGTTGGAAAGAAGACTCAAAGACCTTCAATCTGGTAGGTCATAGGCCACCTAATTTATTATAAGTTGGTAGATATGATTATTTGAAGTTGATCTAAGTAGATTCTTATGTCAAAACTTAATCGGTAGGTAAGCTTTCAACTTAACTTTGTGCTAGGGGGGTTCGTGTGACATTGAGTCATATCCAAATCCATTCCAACACTAAATAATTGACATTTTCATATATGAGCAATTTAAAAATCACCCGATACGATTTTACATGCATATAAAGCATGAATCGTGCCTTAGCTTAGAATTTTTTGAGGTGCTACATGGATTCTACCTTGGTAAGTAGATCTCCTTCTTTTAGTATGAGGGATATACTGGATTCCATGATATAGCTCTCATGGTCTTATTGTCGGTTAAAGCTAATATCCCACAAAATGCTTATGTTTTCTTCATAGTTTTTCATAAGTCCTTTATGTTAATGCAGTTGACCATATTTTATGATTCTCATGTCCCTTCTTCTTTAAAGCTTTTGATTGTCTCAATATGATCATATCAACGTATTTTAATTCATTTATGTTATCATATCTATTTTTTGCATATTTTTCCATACTTGGTATATTTCATGTACTAATGCATATTTGTGCCTACATTATCTCATGAACATAGAGTCTGATGGTCCTACCTCACGCACTCGTGGCTAGACATCTATTGGGTGCTTCAAGTGATTAGTGAGTCCTCATGTTCCGAGAATCGAGACACCTTATAGTTTTATGTCATTTTCATTTTCAGACCTTGTATGTGGTGTATGGTTTACGTTCCAATCACTCTCCTTATGATGTATTAGATGGCTTTGAGACTTATGTTAGACTTCCACTTTGTCAAACTTTTTGATATATTAAATGCTATCTTTTAAATTCTTTATTTTTATCATTTTATATGATGTATGTGGAATGGTTTGTGTAGGTCCTCTCGGGGTTCTATATGGCATATTACGCCTAGGGTATACTTTGGGTCGTGAGTTTCGACAGTGTTGATTTGGAGTCCCAACAAAAAGGGAAAGCTCAAGTACTAGGTTTCTTGATGGTGTGTTTGAGGCAAGTAGACTTTTTGATCCTTTCTTAAGCATATAGAATCTTGTGTTCTTTATTATGTGTGTTGGGGAGAAAGTGGGAATGGTGAAGGGTTTGATATTTGTGGTCATATGTTCATATTGAATGATTCTAATAATGAAAAAGTGGAATAAAAAGGTAATTTGATGGTAGATGGATGTGTGATGTGTTGTGGATGATTTGAATAGTCATATTAATTTATTATCGATGATGTATCATGATTGTGTTGATATGGATTGGGTATTGATATGGAAATTGTCATCTTCTCATTACTTTTGTGAACATGCATATTTGCATTGGTTCTGAAACTCTATGATGAGATCTATTGTGATGATTATGCCAATGGAAAATGATTCGGATGATGCCGATAGAAAATGGTTCTGAAAATATCGATGGAAAATGGTTTCGGTGATTGATGGTTATGACGAAGGGGAATGGATTCGAGGGATTCATGAAACTTGTGAGTCCTTCATGGGTTTCGGCCCGAGTCTCAGCAGATGTGTATCATTAGGACAAATATGCATCACTATATTTCACTTTACATCTCATTTCATTACATTGCATTGCACATCATAACAATTTGTGAACTTTGTGAGTGCTTGTTATGGAACTTGTGGTTGATAAATATGAACTTTTGTGTAGGTCACTTGTACACGTTGAAGTGTTGTTATATGTCTTATGTGCTATATAATTGTGAACTGTTAGGTTGGGTTGGTTTTGTGCAGGTTGTAGTTTCGGAGGTTTGGTTGGAGTGTAGGGAGTACCTGTATTATGTATTTATTTGCCTTGAGTTAGTCGTTAACAATCTGAGTACTGTGTTATTTGGTACTCACTCCCTTGCTTCTACACTTGTATAGGTTACGATCCCAATTCATATGATTACTCATTCTTCTCTTATACAACCGAGGCTTATTGTGGAGAGTTTGTGAAGTAGTTATTTGTCATCTCAACGTACACCTCTTACTCTTTTATTAGGTTTTTGTTCTATTGTAGAAAAAAATACACTCACACTTGTACTTCTTTGAATCTATTGTAATACTTAGAGGCCTGTTGTAACTCCCCAAAAATTTCTAAGCTAAGACCCAAATCATTATAAAACACCTCACAATTCTACTCTTAAAAATCTGAATCGTTCATCGTAAGTATTTGATCTTGAACCGGGTGATGTCCTACTTGCTCATGTGTTATAAATTTCTTTACCAAGTGTATCAATAGTATCTAAAGTGATCTAGAATCATAAGGGACCTCAAACACCAAGCCATGTTCAAAGCATTCCTACCAGCTAAGTTCTTGCATGAGTTCATATAAAGATCAACTTCAAACACTCATATATATCAGTATATGATGAATTAGGTGGCCTGTAAAAAATAAACGTATTTGAGTCTTCTTTCCAACGTCACTGAGTTTGCCTTATTCTAAGTTTGGAGTAAAGAGTTATGATTGTTTTACCCGGGCAGGGAAATTAGGTGAACTCACCTGCTCAATTAGTGATCCACTGAAGTGGTTGGAGAAATGCCAAATTAGCTCACTGAATTTTCCCAAAAATCTTAAGCTTCTGTCCATTTGGGAAATCTAAAGTCCAATGGGCAATCTGCCGAGTATTTTTGGCGAGAAAACCGCTAGATCACCGATTTGGCCGGTGGAATTTATTAAAATGTCATTTTCTTTAATTTTTATGGTTTTATTATGTTCTTAGAAGTGTATTATTGACTATTTACCCTAAATTAACTTCCCTAAGTCCATCTTACAACTTAATAACATCATTATATGTATGCCAATTCTCAAAATCTCCAATTCTCATTCTTCCAAAGATCAAGAACTCTAAGAAAGGGATTTCTCCAATTTCTCAAGATCTTAAGGCTCCAAGTTCAAGATTCTCTTAAATAATCCTAAGGTTTTCAATCCATGGTTCTTCTCCACCCTTCATATCCAAGAAAACCGCAAGAAAGACAAAAGCTAGGGTTTCAAGTCTTCCAGTCAAGTTTTTCTTCAAACCTCTTTAAGAGCTTTGTGCTTCCAGGTATGCAAGGCTATTCATAGTACTGGACTAGTTCATCCTCACACCCTACATCTCAATTCAGTCAGTAGCAAGTTGAAACTAGGGTTTTGTCTTCACTTTTATGAGATCCCTATACTATGAGATTATGATACTTTATGCATTGAACTTCTTGAATTATTGTTCATGCTTGTAGTTCCACATGAACCTATATATTGAGTTTTATTAAAAATATTTTGAGCTAGTAATTTTTCTTACATTGATTTTGGAAACTAAAGCGAGTTTAAGAGAAAAGTTTTAAAGCATTGTTTTGAAAAAGAGTTTAAGGGAACTTAAAGTTCCGAATGTATCCTTTTTATATTGAAAAGGATAGGATTATTTTCAGAAAAGTATAAAGAGTGTTAGTTCTTATATATTGATCTTAGACTTGAAAGATAATTCCATAAGTAAACGTTTAAATGCAAGTTTTGAATAGAGTCTATAAAGGAATAATCAAATGATTTGATATGTACTATTTGACAGTTGAGAAAGAGAAAGAGTATAATTGATGTTTCTGAAAAGTACTTCAGAAAAGCAAAGTGAAAAGTAGATTAAAGTAATAGTCTCTTTCTTTGTAAAGGGTGATTGAGCATAATGGATATTGAATATTTTTGGAGTAGTATCGAGCACCAAATTGGGTAAGAGTCTATTTTTAACTCAAGTCCCATAAAATTATGTAGCACGTAAGATAAGATCGCGCCAATTTATTGTGTGACTCCTCACTACCTCTGTGAAGGCCTATTAGAAGGATCCATAGTTACATTAGCATCCTATACCTCGGCAAGGTAAAGGATGGCCCTTGCAACGTGGGCGAAATATTGTATCATTGTTAGGCTCATAGTAATGATTGTTGGTTAGAGAAACTCCCCACACAGTAAAGTATATCATTTTCATATTGATTTTATTGCATATCTTATTATAAAGCTTAATTGGTTTTCACTTCATATTCATGTATTGATTTAGTTGAGTTGCTTTCAGTCATTCAGTTCAGTTATTTTTTTATTCATTAATATTACATATTCGTACACTCAATGTACTGATGTCATTCAACTTGCAGCTTTCTATGATGCAGATATAGGTGTTCGCGCTTCGTTGAGAGCACTTTTTAGTTCTTTCTAGCTTTGGTGAGCCTTCCTTGCATTACGGAGGACTCCACTTTTGTCCTTCAGTTTAGTAATTTTGAAGTGTTGTGACTCTTGTCCTAACATCCATGTTGAACTATAAAGACTTCATAGATAGTTAGTGTTAAGTTTTTGTCAGTATTTCCTTTGAACTATTTTGACAAACTATTATTATTTTCAGACAGTTTTGAGTATACTATTTGAGATAGTTTGAGCTTTGAGAAGTTTTTGGACTTTTGAATTTAAATTTTGTTTTAAAGTTTCAATTTCCTTGAATCAGTCTTCTACTAAGTAGTCAGCCGGGTCAAGGGTTCGCTTGGAAATCAGCAATGATTTTCGAGTGCTGGCTAGGTCCAGGGTGTAGGCTCGAGGTGTGACACTTGTACATGTGACTACTAGGTTTTGGGGGGTTATATTTGAGTTATGTTATGTTATCAGCGTTGTTGCATTATGTTAGTCTTTTATTCTGTTTTGCTTCTGCATTTATCTCTTCCGTTGGGTTTTAGGCTGACTTATCGCAGTGGGGTACGACGAGTATCATCACGCCAGTTTTTGGATCGGGACAAATGGTATCAGAGCCCCAAGTTCATAGGACTCATAAGTGTACAAGTTAAGTCAAGTAGAGTCTCGATGATCGATGCAAAGTTATTTGTTGTTCATCTTCGAGAGGCTATGAAAATGGTTAGAAAACTTCCTTTTTATTCATTCATTCTTATCGTGTGTGGTTACCTTAGCTAGTATTGAGTTTTCGCGTATTCATTTGGCAGATAGCGAGGAGTATATCTTCTATTGGCGGTAAAGGAGGGAAGCTAGTACTCGAGTTAGTTTTTGAGACCCCAGATAGATGTAGAGGTAGAACCCGAGCTACGATCAGAGGTCGTGCCCATGGAGTGGCACCCTTGAGAGGTCTGGCAAAGATGTCTCTCTCGAGCTAGAGATTAATGTAGGAGAGACCAGGTTCCTCCAGAGTACGCAGCCACACCATTACTTCAGGATAGCTTATTGAGGTTGTTGTGTGTCCTCAAGAGTGAGTGTGTGTCTGCGTATATGTGTGCATGTGTGCATGTGTGTGTGTTAGCCTGTATTAATGTTTTGTAGTTACTTGGTTATAATGATGTTTTGGAACCGTCCGTATGATCATATCCGTACACGGTGGTTGTGTATTGATATTATACTTTTTTTTAGTATAGGATATATTCAGGCGGTTGATACGAGACCTCAGTTAAGGGACACTTGATATTCAAATCCAAGGGTGAGCTACTCTTTCGTGCTGCCATGGATTCTTCTTCACTTCTTTGTCCATCTTTCCGGACATAGAAATTTTAGATTATTAGATTTATGTTTTCTAGTTTTTGGGGTTGGTTCCCCATTCTTGACGAATTAGAATTTTGGTACTATGACTTTCAGATTCTAGGGGTTAAATTTTGCAATTGTTTCCTTAGTGTTTTACATTATAAGTTGCAGCTTAAAATAGTTGATGAGTTAAGTTTGGGTTAGTCATCGATTCTCCCACCAGATGGTCAGTGTGGGTGTCACTCACGACGATCTACGTTGTGACACTAACATTTGTTTTTTAATTTTCCACTCGATGCCCGAAGCCCCAACTAAATTATTCTCCTAATAAGAAAAACTCGACTCAAAAAAATTGGTTAATATAAGGCGAAGCCACAAACTACATATATTTCAAGATTTTTAAAATCTAACTTGATATTTAATACGCTCTAATTTAGTTTTATTTCAGAATAGTTATTAATAACAACTAAGAATCCTACGTAAAATTTATTTTATATATGTTGTGTAATTTCTTCTACGGAATGAATCCCTAGCGTGTGTGTTTGAAAGATCATTTTGCAAGAAAAAAAAAAAGGTCACTAGACTCGTTAAGCACGAGCCTCAACAGTCTTTAACTACATGAAGACCTTTTGTAATATATATATATATATATATATATATATATATATATATATATATATATATATATTATTTTTTGTTATTTAGAAATATTTAAGTCATTTTCAGAAAATGGCCAAATCAGTATAGTTAGTAAATGGTAGCTAGAAATGTAAAATGTTTTATTAGTTATGGCTATATATGAATAGTCATAATTCCTTACTTAAAAGTCGGCACCGGAATAAAATTATTGACGACGTGGCATTCTTTAATAGCTTTTTATAAAGTTCTGATTATCTAAATAAATAAAGGAAAAAAAAATTGGCCAGAAAATTTGTCAGAATTTGGTCAGAATGGTAAAATAACATATTTCACATTATGTTATTTTATTTTTTTGAATATTTTTACCCTTTTAACTTTAATATCTTTTAATTAAAAATGGAAAAAAGATCAGTTTATTTTAAGTTAATTCCAAATGTACTTTTGGATTAAATGAAATATTTATTGGTCATGCAAATCATTACATTACATTTTTGTATTAGTGATTACTATGCACTAATCAAGGAATTTGGGATGTCCTGTCATGGCATTCTCGAAATTAGGAGGAAAAAAGTGGAATATCCATAAATAGGAATAAATTATAGAGCTAATTAAGAGTCAGGTAGCAAATGAGCGGATCAAATTAATTGTCATGAGGTAGAAAAAACTTTTATCATGCATGCAATACAAGTGTTGTAACGAAATATTTCTTAACTCAACCAACATGGCATACCCAATCAATAGAAATGATTGAATAGATTGAGCGGATTTAGATTGATTTTGCCATTCTTATCTGATATACACAACAAAAAAATGACTAAAATTTGGTAAACTACTTTTAATCTAATTTGTAGATCTATTTTATAGATGAAAGGGATATGATAAAAAAAAAATTGTTAAATATCATCACTAAATTTAATGCAATAGAGAGCTCTACGAAGATTAACAAAAATACTACATAGAGTATTTAGTGATTAATTTTATTAATAATATATTTCCTTAAAAAAAAAAGGATTGTCTAACACCTAATTCATGAAACCATTTATGTTATTAGTATGAATTTTGTTGTTTTAAAGAAGACGAAAAATGTATTTAAAATATAAATATATTGAATTATTTAGGATGTACAAATATATTGAATTATTTTTTGGGGCTAAAATATCCAAAAATAAAAAAATTGACTATTCTTTTTTAGGTTCATTAGAGTTGGGGGAGGGGTGGGGTTGGTTATTGAAAATTGTCAGTGTGCATTCAGCTTAAGACTTTGAAGAATACTTTTGTTGACTTAAATCAACACTAAAATATACAACATGATCGAATATTAGGTAATAATTAATTATTTTATTTTTAAGAGAAAGAATCAAGAGAAATACATAATTAAATCAAATATAGTTAGGCTTGAGCCTTGAAGAAAAATAATCAAAGTTGGTTTATACAATAATAGAAAATTTTATACTAAATGATATCCATCACTTTTAGCATTTTGACATTTAGACGATCCACTTTTTAGACTAAGGTTGAGAGTTTGATCAATTCGATCTTAATAAATTTACTCCTAGTGTTTATAATAAATTAATAAACTTAAATTTAATAAAAAAAAAAATTAATACATATTTTATCGTTTGACTATAATTAACTAGTAAATATATTAGTATTTAAAAAGGTCTAGGAAGCAAGTGGTTATGAACATGTCTGCTTTCTAGATAATGATAATTTGATTATTTATTATGTATTTTTTTCATTTTAAATTATTTATTTTACTTTTTAAGTATATTATATATTTTTATATAAATATTATTATAAATTATAATAATTAACAACTTGAAATATTTAAAAAACATATGAACAAATTCGGTTGACTTTCGAAATTCTATTGATACCACAAAAATAGGACAAAGGATGTAATATATACTATTATGAAATAACATAAAAAGTACTATAAATCACAATAATTAACAACTTAAAATATTCAAAAATCATATAAAAAACTGAATGACTTATCAAAATATATTCATATTATATAAATTGAAATAAAAAAAATAACATTTATTAAATTCATACCGACATAGGCTCTTGTATATATAATGTTTATTTACAAGATATATACTTGATTTGCATTCACCAATAATATATTCAAAGCTAGTTTGGTGTGAGGTATAAGGTATAATAATTTCAGGATAAAATGTAGGACTATTTTATCCCATGTTTGATTGGAGTTATTTAGGTAGTCATGTATTAGTTATTCCATCATTTTTGTTATAATGATGGAATAAATTATCTCATATACATGATGAAATAACTAAGATCAATTATCCTCAAATAATTTATTCCCAACTAAACAGCCCTTAGCGTTAGATAAGACCATGAATACGTTTTTGTCATATCCATTCTTCAAAGTTGCATTAATTAGTCGTTCAAAAACATTGCAGTCTTTTGCTCCTTAATTAATGCTTCTAACAATCTTATTAGGATAAGATTAAGTTATTTGTCCTAATTTTAACCATTACCCATGTTTCATAGTTCAAAATGATTGTTAGAAGTTTAGTGTTTTTTATTTAAAAATACGTCACCCAATGGCATAGGATGAGGTCATTATTCCTCAAAATATTTTTTAAGTGTTTGGTCACACAAACTTGTCTAAAATTTACTTTTGGGAAAGAAAAATGTTCAATTATACTTTTTTCTAAAAAGTCTTTCTTTGGAACAATTCCAAAATTCCATAAAACAGTCACCACCCAAACACATCTTTATTATTATAATAAATCTGCATTATCAGTGTAATTTAATCAGCTATAATAGGTTATCATTTTATTTTTCGAATTACTACATATCAAAATTTATATGAAAATTAATATATTAGTATAGCATATAGGTCAACTTAACTAGATAATAATTTTTTAAAAATACACAAAAATTAAATAAATTCTTCTCAATTATATTTATTTTAAAACTAACTTAGCTTATATAAATTACAACAATAATCATACTTCAATCCCAAATAAATTAATGCCAGCTGCATAAATACTCACTAACCATATTCCGTTAACTTATACATACATTAACAATATAAATTTTATTTATTTTAACCTGTTATACCGTATAACCGGCCTTTCAAAATTCTACAAACATTTACCTAAAATTATTTTAAAGATAACTTACCAATAAAAAAAAAAAAATCTACATTATCAATATATAAAAATTATTTTTTCCAAAAAATATTCAAAAGCCCAAAATAGTCCATGTGGGCCCGGCCCGGCCCGGCCGGCCCGAGGTGTTGTCTGTCCCTCCTATATATATTGTTAACACACCAAACTCTTAAATCACACCATAGTGTTCATTTTAGACTTCAAACATACACACACAGCAATATTTCACTACTTCCTATTCTCACCCCCCCCCACCCCACCCCCCCAACCAACAACCATGGAATGTAGTGATCACAAAACCACAACAACAATTTCTTCAATGAATTCATCATCATCAACGTTTGCTAGTACTATTTCTACCACTCCAACAAGTGGATTGTCACCTAAAAGTAGCATATTATTATCAACTCCTCCAATGAATATTGTTCTTTCTCCATGTGCTGCTTGTAAAATCCTTCGTAGGAGATGTGTTGAGAAATGTGTTTTGGCACCTTATTTTCCTCCCACTGACCCTCTTAAGTTCACCATTGCTCATAGAGTCTTTGGTGCTAGCAACATCATCAAATTATTGCAGGTAATTTGTCTTATTTTTGTACGTTTTGATTGGTATACTAGATCTTATTTTACATTCATATTCATTCATCTGTTTTCATATTCAATACATAATTAATTACATGTTTTTATTGTTAGTGTATTTTAACATGTTATAACAGACAAGTCGTATCACTATAAAAATTTATACACGTGGTCAAGATCTATAAAAGTTGATCACTTTTAATATTTATCATGTGTTGTTAAAGATATGTGAACATAGATATATACAACTAAATATTAATTTCTTGTTATTAGTTAGTGGTCTTGGATGTTAGGCCAATTTTTTTTAGCAAATAATGCTTACTTTTAGTTGTTCATTTTGTTTTCTTTGACTTAATTTTAGGTGTAGTGCGACTTCTTAGTCCCCTAAATTTATATTTTTTCAAACTTTCCCTTTATTAATTGTACCTTCTTTTTTAAGTTCAATCTTTAGACCCTAACAAAACTTCAAACATGAAAAAAAATTGTGGCTTGACATTAATTTTCATCCCTCATTATAAATTCAATATTTTGTTTATTGTATTACACGTTACATAAATGGTGATAGTTATAATAAGACAGGCAACATAACCTGCTACAATATGTAACATTATATATCGTCTAAATAATTTCAGGAGCTTCCAGAGGAACAAAGAGTGGACGCGGTGAATAGTATGGTGTATGAAGCAAATGCAAGAATAAGAGATCCAGTTTATGGTTGTGCTGGTGCAATTTGTCAATTACAAAAACAAATAAGTGAACTCCAAGCAGAATTTGCAAAAGCACAAGCAGAAATTTTGAATTTAAAGTGTCAAAATTCAAATTTATTGGCCTTAGTTTGCATGGAAGTATCAGAAAATAGCAGCAGCAGCTTATTATTATCTTCAGATCATATTAATGATTATGAAAATAATAATGATAATACTAGCATGTTTTTGGAAGACAACAATTTATATGGAGCGTGGGAACCACTTTGGACATGATTAAAATAATGTTGTGGTCAAAATTAATTAGACATTTATAATTGTCCCCCAAGAAAAAAGGGGTAGAAAAAGTTAGTGATATATTTTTAGAAAATTTAATAAAAATATGTAATATCAAGGAATTGGACTTTTTGACGAAATCAGATGTAACTCATGAGAGACTTATTTTATTTGA
The DNA here is from genome assembly GCF_900185275.1 of Solanum verrucosum. Classification (NCBI taxonomy): domain Eukaryota; kingdom Viridiplantae; phylum Streptophyta; class Magnoliopsida; order Solanales; family Solanaceae; genus Solanum; species Solanum verrucosum. The sequence continues at coordinate 9,355,086 of NW_026020221.1, read as the reverse complement.
AGAAGAATTATAATATTATAGAAGAATGTTTTACTACTTTAATTTCTTGATGATGAATATATTTCCTTAATTACTTGGATTTAATTAACTTAATTATTATACCTTGTGAATAATTTGTTTTAAATTATCAGTATACTTTGATATGTTATAGGAGTAGCAAGTAATTTGCCTTTATTTTAATTTAATTACTAGGTTATTTTTTTATATTATTAATGTATAAGTTAAACTTATCACGTTCAAAAAGAATGGTCCACTCACGACAATAAGAAGTAGTAGTTCAAATTCACATACCCTTAAAACAACTTGTAAATTTCTCGTGTTTATTTTTTTATATATTGAATCAGTTTAATAAAAAATAAGACTCTGTCACTAACTTCAATAGTTATTTTCATAGTTGTTTTTTTAATTCTCTTTTATTTTTTAGAAAGATACGTTGCCTTTGACTGGTTTAGGTAGGTTAAGTGGTTAACTATATAGACTTTAATTTATGGCTAGCTATGCTCTAAAGTTTTCCAAAAAAAAATAAAATCATTTTCTCGTTGAGATAATGTTGGAGAAAAAGGAAATTAAGTGGGTGGGTACGCATTTATTTATTTTAAAATAATAATTATATATATATATCCCCTTTAATGTGAAAATCATTTAGGAGCCGTTTGGTTACTGGTTAGAGTTATGTAGGTATTAGTTATGCATGTATTAGTTATGCAGGGTTTAGTTATGTAGGGTGGGTTTAGTAATGTTGGGTTTAATCATGTGGGTATTAGCTATGCGGATATTAGTTATGTAGGTATTATTTAGTTATGTAGAGATTACAATACATAAATTATTAACTATTAAATATTAAATTTGTTATAAATTATTAATATATATTATTTACAAAATAATAATACATGCTAATAAAATATGGAATATATTGAATAATATATAATGCTAATATTTGATTAGCATATGTACCATCAAAAAATATACAATCAAATTTCTAATATTAAAAAAATATTTATATTTGCATAAATAAATAAAAACGGTGAGTATATAAAAAGAAATGAAAATGGTCTATGTATAAAAAGAAATAAAAACAACAAACGTAGAGAGGAAAATAGTAAAGTTTCCAATTAAATAAAATAAAATAAATTAAAAGAAATGAAAATGGTCTATATAGAAAAAGAAATAAAAACAACAAACGTATATAGGAAAACAGTAAAGTTTCTAATTAAAAAAAATAAAAAAAATTAATAGGGTAAATATGTAATTTGTTATTTTAATACATGTATAACTAATACTCACATAACTTATTCCATCTTCTACCTGCATAACTTTATACATAGATTCCCTCATAAGTTATATTGGTATTAATTATGTAGAACTACAAAAAATGTAACCAAACACCGTATAAATTAATACATGAATAACTTTTATACAACATTTAAATTATTACCAACCAAACATGGTATAGGTTATGTTGACTTATATACCTAATACAAAACTTTTACCAAACATAGTAAGATTAATACAACTTTCTATACCTGAATAAGATGTCTCTTAAATAGTAACCAAATGACCCCTTAGAAGTATAAGGCATATTTTTGAAGCGCAGAACAATTATGGACAACTTTTTGAAAGAAAAAAAGAGGATTACTATTAACAAGACAATTGTATTATGCCTTATTTTAGAAAAAAAAACATATTATCTTATACTTATTTTTGCACAAAGATTTATACACGTTTAACTCACATCTCTATTTCATTGTCTTTAAATTTCAACACTAATCACTCGTTATAACTTATATATATTAAAGGTGGGGGAGTTTTTTTTTTTTTTTTTTTAATTTTATTTTTTAAATGGGGAGAGATTACAATGCGGAGAATTGAATCCTCACCAACAAGGTGGAGTTCACGTAGCCAACCAACTGAACTATTATGATTCTCCAAGCTGGAGGAGTTTCATACATCGTTTTAGGTAAATAAATTTTTTACACTATCAAATCACGTTTACCTGTTATGATAAGTATTTTATCTTATTTTTAAAATTAAATACCTAGCTCATATTTTACTTTACTTTACTCTATATTATAAATGGGAATGTGAGGAGCTTGGGGTCATGCTAGCTACTTACATAGTAATTTGTGGAATGTTTGTAACTATTTTAAAATGTTTTATTTTGTGCTTTAATGATAAACTATCTGATCATTTTCACTATTTGTATTAATTATACGAAAAATTTTATTATAAATAATAATAATTAATAATTTAAAATATTTTAAAAACATATAAAATTTGATTAACTCACAAAATTCTATATTGTTCGCTAAATGTTACAGCCTCGTGCATAACCAGAAGTTAGTAAACGAAATTGTCTTACTTTTAAGTTTTAATTAATTGATAACAGAAAATACAAAGTATCAATATTTGTGGTAAATTAAAATAGTAAGTGTTTATTCATTCTTATTAAAACATTACGAGTTTCAGTCGTAACAACAAAGTTTTTTTAATAGAAAATACTTTACTCTCAAATAAAATTTATTGATGATAATCTAATTAAGTTAGTCAGATTTTAAAACAAATAGCATACGCAGCATATTACAAAAAATATTTAAATACAAGACAATAGACACTATGATATATAGGGGTGTACAAAATCGAACCGATAATTGAATCAAATCGAAAAAAAACTCGATTAGTTGTTTGGTTTGACTTGATTTGGTATTGAAAAAAAAATCCGACTATATTTGGGTTGGGTTGGTTTTAACTAAAAAAACTAACCTGAGACCAAACCAACCCGACATTATATATACATATATAATTTTAAAATTTTATTTTATACATAAAAATATTTACTTTGATATAATTTTTAAATATTTCATACTTTTTCATAGTTTTTATCTTTAAATATATTATTTCAAATTTGAAACTTAGAATTCTGAATATTCCAGTAAAGATTATAGTCCACAAATGTTAGTAATTATAATAAAGCTTAAATCAAATCAAATTAATACTAATGCAAAAAGAAAATCAATTCAACACTAAGGAATGACAATAATATTGAATATTTGTTCTTTAGTTTTACATTGGTTTTGACAATTAAAATACATAATCTAATTTTAATTTTCTTTAATATTTTGTCATGTAACTAATGCTTATTAAACTTATTTTAGCATGATTTAGTACTTTTAAATTATGATCATTTTTCATTATGACTTGTTAATTTGCAATATTTGTTTTACGCGATTTCATTATTATTATTTTTGTTGGATATTTTAGTGTCATTAATCATATCATATTGTGTTATTTTTTTAAGAAACACCTTAGATAGTTGTATTTTGGTAGGACTAAAGAAATATTTGAAGTACAAGTAAATTATATGTTTGTATGAATACTTTACCGGAAAAATTCGAAACAACCTGAAAAATCAAAAAAACACAAAAAAAACTCGAGGTTGAAAAATCCGAGTTTTGTTGGTTTGGTTTGGTTTATAAATTTAAAAATTCGACACAAATAACTTAATTTGATATTTGTAAAACCCGAATTAACCCGATCATACACCCCTAAATTTGTATGATATATTTTGGACATGTCATTTTCGTGGAAGCTGCTTCTTCTTGTAATGGAATAATCAAAACCTTTTTGTACTTTATTGAGACTTGGACCTTTTCATTAATTCTACTTTATTTATTATATATATGCCCCCCTATTTCACTTATACACTGCACCATGAATTATTCAATAATTAAACACCATAAAAAGTTTCAAATGTAGACAATATATTCTAAAATCATGTTTGAAACTTTCTTTTTTGCTAATTTGACATTCAAAGTTTTTAACCTTTTTTTTTTTTTTTTTTTTGGAAAGTTGCGGAGTTAAAATTTTCACTAAAAGGATTTAAATTATGAAAAAGTAAACATATTGCAACGAGTGTAACTATTACAACATCTACTATATTTATACATAAAAAATGTCAATACACATGAAATATACTTGAACTGATCGATTTATATTATGTCATGTAAGATGCATATTATATCATATATAGGATGTGCAAGTCTACTTGTGCACATTGAAATTAAAATTAAAGGGAAAAAATAACAAATAAAGCTAAGTTAAGAAGAACGTTTATGTATTATGCCTTCCACACGGAGATAATAATAATAATCCCAAATTCAATGCATGACAATTTGGTGGGAGAAAAGTAATCATCCCTTAAGTGACTTTCACCTGAAAATATTTAATGTCTCAAATCCAAATTTGATAGAAGAAAATGATGCAAGTACTTGTAAATTTAATGTGAAATTTTCCAATATACAAATTTAAGAAGACTAATACTTCTATATAGAAGTCTTCATTGATTATATTTGATCATTATCAAAGACTTGATGAATTCACTAATTTTCCACAAGTTGGAATCATTCCAACAGTTTCATTAAACATAAAAAAAATGTCTTTAATGAAAGTTACAATTAAAGTCTTGCCTAAATTAACTTGTTTTACAAGAATCATTTGATAATGAAATGTGAATTTGTTTAAATTAATCCAAAAGTTAAACTTTACCTAACTCTCTAATAATTTTGAGTGTGTAACTTATATGTACTGACAGTTACATTATCAGATTACTTAAAAGCTAATTACAAGCTAGTAATATTATTACATGGAAATAATAGATCGAAAACTTATAAAGTATGATAATATATAACGGATACAAATTAGAAGGACTTCGTCTCAATAACACTGTAACTAGTGTCAAATGAGCCCTTACATTTGTTGAAATAGCTAGTTATTTTCCACCATGCATGTTAGAATTATAAGGTAGAAACAATAGATCAATGTGACTTGACTAGACTAGACTAGACTAGACTAGACTAAAGATTATAGTACTTTGAGGGCATGTCCAGGTCTTAATTCCAAGAATCAACAAATTTATGCATGATGAGTGAGTCTTGAGACCCAACATGGATCGTGGTGCAATGGTGAGACTGTTTCATTTTTAATAGAGGTCTCAGGTTTAAGTTCTGGGTATGGACAAAATTCCATTGGGAGCCAGGGGTGGACCCATGTGAGTTCCAGGGGGTTCACCCGAACCACCTCGGCAAAAAATTACAATGTATATATAAGGTAATTTTTTTGTATTTTTGTAGATATATATATATATATATATATATATATATATATTGAACCTCCTCAATAACAAGGAGAAACTAATGGTGCAGTGGCAAGTCCCCTGAAATTAAGATTCATGTCACCAGTTTGAATCCCTGTGATATCGTTTTATTTTTTTCTTTCTTAGTTTCAATTTTTTTTTAATTTTAAAAAAGTGCTAAAAGTGTGATTTTAAACCCAAAAGAATTCAAGGGTCTCATTTCTAAAGGCTTATTTACACGTTTATACTTTTATTTTTCGAACCCCTTGAACGAAAATCCTAGGTCCGCCACTGTTGGGAACGACACCCCCGAATGGGCCCTATAGTGTACGGTTTAGATTTAGTCTGTGCTTCAATATAGGCTCCAGATATCGAGTGGAAACAAAAAAAAAAGAGTAAGTCTTGAAAATTGTCATAGTATATTTCATGCTAATTTGAGAATTGTCATAGTAATGCTTTCTTTTTTTTTCTAAAACATTCTATGTTAAACCATTTTTTTCCAAACCTTCACACAAGTTTCTCATAAGCTTCGTTTCTTTTCTTTTCTTTTTTGTTTGTTTGTTAGGTATCTCTAAATATTTTGTTTACTTCAAATAAAGGATTTTACGAACTTTAAATACCATATTATATTTTGTAACAAAAGTCAAGTGAAATAAAAGAAATAAAACACAGGAATAAATGATACTCCTTCAGTCCTTCCCTGTCATGTCGGACGTGTGTATCTATTTGTTCAATTATATACAAATGAAAGTGTCTATTTGTGCAAATCCAAAATTAAAGGTCATAAATGTAAAATGAAACCAAATTAAAGGATACATTTATATATTGTATCTTTTATATTTTGATTTAAAAATCATTTAAGTTTAATTTTAAAAAACTATTTATTTCCGGTCAATCCAAACGGGCTTTAAGAATTATCTTAAATTTTCCATTGGTGTGCTCTGAAAAGAAGGAGCAAAGGCGGAAAAGGAGACAGGTCGTTGGACATGCCCTTAGCCTCTTGAGTTTGGAAATTGTGTCAGATGAATGATATGAGTTTTCAGAATCCAATGGAACCTAAGTCAAACTATGTAAACTTTGGCAAATATGGAGAAATTGTTTTGGCCAGAAAATTTGGCAGAATTTGGCTAGAATGGTAAAATAACATATTTCAAAATGTTATTTTACTTTTTAAAATATTTTTACCCTTTTAACTTTAATATTTTTTAATTAAAAAATGGAAAAAAATCAGTTTATTTTAAAATAAAAAGAATATTATAAACTTTTTAAAATTCTGGTCAAATTTTCTGGCGATTTAGCATTACCCAAATATATAGTATATATTTTCATCAAACCATGTTCAAGAATAAATATAATGTTCTTTAACTTATAATGGTAAAAGAATTAAGTAAAATAAAATTCAAAGAGATTTACTAAAGACAAATATAGCAGCAGAATGTCAACCATAGTACATGTTATAGGACAAAATTTATTTCTGATTGCTAGAATAATAGAGTTACAAGTAGAATTAAATATGAGAACTTCTAGAAATTCTATTTCCACAAAGTTTTCTTCCTGTTCATATTTCATATTTTTCAACATATAAATGCAGTTAATAGCAGTCTTTTTCATTTGAATAGACCTATATATAATAATATAATTAAATTGCAAATAACTATATGTCATTAATTAACAACTAGAAAAAAGGTTTAATGGGAACAAGAAGACTTATATCTTGTTTGGAAAATCTGCCTATCTTGCTCCATAAATCTTGTTTTGGGAGTGAACACAAAATTACTACTATCATGTCGTAGAATTCATTATTCAAGGGTGTGATCGAATGATCGGATATAGTTTTTTAAGATAAGTGTTTAAATTTCAGTCCAAATAGATAATATTAATTGATTTGTTTTGATCTATTTTAATTTTGATAGATAAAACTTACGATATTTATGTTAATAGTAAATAATACGTATTTAATGTAAAATAATTGAGATATACACAAATAAATCGGACACTAATGTGATCTGTCATTGGTGGCATTGAGTCAGCTAAAGTCAAATAGTTGTAGAAGTCTTTCATATGTTGACTTTTAAGTTTTTCTTGAAACTTATAATTTAATTTAATTGTGTATATGACAGTCTTTTAATTTGTCACTATTCCTAATCTATTTATGCCCTTTTGTTTTATTTGTTTTGTCCACCTTACTGACCAAAGCATTACCACCTGCCTCACCCATATAATTATATTAAAAAATATATATATCACATAAAATAATATTTTCGTTTTACCTTTTTTATATTATTCAAAATTCATTAACTCAATTATTTCCTAGGATCCCATAAAATGAGAAATATTTTTTATATCAAAAGTTTCTTTATTTGGGTGGATAGATCTCATCAATTCGATCACTTTTTTATGATATGTTTTGATTTTCTTCACTTAGAGACAAGGGCAAATATATGATATTAAAATAAGTGTAATATTGTAATTTTACAGGTCATCTAAAAGTTTACTGTTTCAAATGGCATAATGCGTAGTATTACATACATAATTAATATTTAAATTTGATCTCAATTGACAAGTAAATATTTCAACTTTTAAGTATGTATATTTATACACTTCAACATGTTTTTATTGTGTCAGTTGAACATTTTAACTTACAAAATGATTATCTAGACACCTTCAAAATTTATGTATTACACATTAGCGTTGGGTGTTCACGATACACAGTGATAATGGATTGAAATGTTTAGTAGTTGAGATCAAATTGAAATATCCAATTGTGCACTCCCAAAATTGAAATACTTGTTTGTCAACTGACACCAAATTTAAGTATTTATTTATATATTACGCGATTTCACACAAGTGCTTAAAAAAGACTAGTCTATAACTTTATACTAGTGAACTTAAAATAAAATAAAATAAAAACTAGATCTCAAATATCCTATTCTTAATGTTAATGGTTTTCTAGCTAGGTCAGAAAACAAACCCCATTAAAATTTCTAATAGTGTCAACTAATAATAATACGTCAAAGTCAAACTATCTTCTGATTTCTAAACATTAAATTTATATAGTATTTTAAGAAATTATATTCTTTTTCTACTTTTATATATTACTAATACTTATTCTTTTTCCACTATGTAACATGCTGAAGATACGTTCGAACACAATAAATAAATTAGCCAGATGAAATCATTGGGGAGTTATTTTTATTAAGCATGTTTTAATTCTTAATTAATCATATAATCTAGAAGATTGTATTGTTTGTCTGCACTTTATTTTTTTTCAAACTTCTTAAACATTTTTATTAAACCTCTCTTTACTAACAGGACACTTGGCGTGGGAATTTTATTTTATTTTTTTTAAAAAAATAATAATTTAGTGATCCTAAAATATTCTTTATTTTACTTGTGTTTTTTCTTTATGTAAATGTTATGTTTACCAAGTTTGGCATGGTTTTAATTTTATGTGATTAGTTAAGTAGGGCTGCATATCGGTCGGTTCGGTTCGGTTTTGAACATTATCGGTTTTGCTTATCGGTTATCGGTTTGTAGATTAGCTAAACCGTTAAAGAACCATTAAGTTATCGGTTAATCGGTTATCGGTTAATCGGTTATCGATCCTTATCGGTTCGGTTATCGGGTTAACCATTAACATATCACACAATTTTTTAAAATAAAAAATCACATGAAGAATTGAAGGAAATATAATTAAACTAATCAACTCCATGTAATTATTTACTACAGACTGCAATTTGCAATCAGAAAACTGGAAACACGAACGAAACAGAGGCAAAACGTTTTCTTTTTAAGGCTGTCACCTCTACTTGGTTTATGAGGGCAGCAGACCAAGAAACAAGTTCAATGTCATTTCCATCCAATACTAATTCATACTTAACTTTTTCAGAACGGACAACTGTAACCCCATCAAGCATATCGACTTTCCTCATCTGATACAGTGATGGCAAAGAAGTTAGTTCCTTTACTAACATGCAGTAACATCTCAAAGGTGGACTTCTGTCCATCAAGAAAATTTGTGACAGACACATATCATGGAAAGCATTTTAAGCATCATAACATTATTCAAACAATAAATGTTATAGACTACTGCAAAGTGATCCCCATAGTATGGTGACAAAACTAGACTCAAGGAAGCAATTTAATTCCAACAATATAGCAAAATATTACAAACACTTAGCAGCAGAAGAAATTAAAAGAGCACATCAACCCATCAAAGGCTGAATAAAACAGCAGCACTACAAGCTGCAAGCCAGCAACATTGCAGAATGCAGCACAACATTCACTGCCAGTCTGTCACAGCCCACACAGGCACAAATAGAATTTCAAAAATTTAAAATAGCAGTCACACAACCTGAAAATTTAAGTCCAAACATAGTACTAAAAGTTCACGTTCAAGTAAACAAAATAATAACTAGTCATCAATCCTTAAGAGTTGACGATTCTGGTTCCTATTTTCCAAACAACGCTTAACATGCTTCCTTAAGGAGGCAATCCCAATTTTGTGTGAATGGTAATAAGTAACACGGCCACAATGAACACATTTTACTGTCCACGATCCATCTTCTTTTTCTTCAAGCTTTTCATAGTGATTCCAAACAGGTGATCGAGCATTAGAATCATGAAGTCGAGGCATGATGAAATCTGATTGACAAAGAAACAGAGAAAGTATTAGATACTTTGATGGCAAAAAATGAAAGAAAAGTTAAGATAAATTGATGAAGAACACCAAGTTCTACATGGAGCTTGTTTTGCACAAGTATTTTGTATTAACCATAATTTAACACTCATTAGTCATCAAAAAAGAGAAGTCAATCATAAATCAGACATAAAGATAAGATAACACATGTATATAAAAATCCACCTCAATAGTGAGACATCTACCTTCCTTCTCCTTTAGTAGAGTTAGTGAAGGAAACCTCCAATTTTACATGTCATCAATGCAAAGTTCTTTTCCAAGTTTAGCCAAATCTAAAGAGAAATACGATAACAAGTCAAGGCTCAAGGCTTAAACAATAAAAATATTAAATAAACTATTCACAATTTTACATCAATGAGGTTCTTTTCTTACCTTCTTCAAGTTGCTCAAGAAAATCTAAATCTTCCTCAATACTTATGGGTTGTGGCTCACTCCGAAGCCAATCTTGAAGGCACACTAGAGCTTGTACCAATTTAGGAGTTTAATGAACTCCTAAATGAATCAAGTATGCGCCCTCCAGTACTAAAAGCACATTCAGACGCCACACTTGAAACGGGAATCGCCAACACATTACGAGCCATCTCAGAAAGAAGTGGAAATCTAGGTGAGTTAACTTTCCACCAAAGCAATACATCAAAATCTGATTTTCCAACTTCAATTTCTTCATCAAGATATTTAACTAATTCTGACTTTGAACTTGCTCCTCCCCTTTGAGATGTATGTTTTTGTAATTCCTCAAAAAAAATTCCCAAGCCTCTTACAGAGCTTGAATCAGAAGTATCCACCTCAGTTGAAGAACATTGACCATTTTTATCATTTGAAATATGCTTTGTATACTCATTAAACAAAGATTCCATGTACGTTCGCACACTAATTTCTACAGCAGCCCCCTTTTCTCCAAACATCTTCTTAAGTGCAAAGCCAAGAGTGCTAAATTTGTGACGAGGATCCAAAACACATGGTATGAAAACCATCTTATTCATTTTTTCAGTATCACCCCAATATTTGTCAAATTTCTCCTTCATATTTTCTGCCATTTTAGCCAAAACATGATCTTCATTTGATATCAATTGATTCAAGTAAACACCAACTTGACAAATTTCAAGAAAATGCAGATTTGATGTAACATATCGTGATCCAGATATCTTCAAAGTAAGATTAAAAAACATTTCAAGAAATTTTGTAATTCTCTTTACGCCCTCCCAATCACTACTCAAAAGTGTACCTGTAGAATTTTTATCCACAATATCAACAAACTTAAGATGTAGTGCCAAGCCAATATCACGATCGGCGTACTCTACAATTGCACCTTCATATTCAATAACCCGATTCAACATCATGTAGGTGGAATTCCACCTTGTAGGAACATCCAAGCATAAAGACTTTTTAGCAAGATTTTCATCTTCACAACATTCTTGAAACTTTTTCCACCTAGCAGGAGATTGCCTGATGTATCTTACTGCTTGCCTAACCCGTTCAATACACACATTTGCTTCTTTTGTACCGTCTTGAACAATAAGATTTACAATATGAGCCATACACCTTATATGAAGGTGACTACCACCCATTAGGTTGGTCCCCCATTTAGTTAGTTGCTTAGACAACTCAGTTATTGCCACACTATTTGAACTAGTATTATCAACTGTAACAGTGAAAATTTGATGCAATCCCCACTCATGTAAGCACTTACTAATAGACTTTCCAAGATCTTCACCTCTATGACTAGAGATTGGACAAAAATTGATAATTCGTTTATGCAAAGTCCAATTCTTATCAATCCAATGAGCAGTAATGACCATATAATTGATTTTTTGAATGGAAGTCCAAGTATCCGTGGTTAAAGACACCCTTTGTTGTGTTTCCTTAAAAACAGCCATCAACTTATGTTTTTCTTCATAAAAAAGATCAAAACAATCACGAGTCACAGTGGTACGGGAAGGAATGTGGAAACAAGGTTGTGCTACTTTCATAAATTGTTTAAAACCTTCCTTTTCAACAAATCTGAAAGGAAGTTCATCAATAATTACCATACGACACAAGGCCTTTCTACACTCTTCCTGGTCAAATTTCCATGGAACAACAACTACATCACCCTTGTTACCCCCTATTATTGGTTGAAATGCTAATTTTGATTGTTTAATATCAATATTATAAGGCATCTTTGGGCATTTGGCAATATGAGTAAGCATTGACGTCGTACCATGTTCTTTTGTGTCAGCAAAATACTCTTTCTTACAGTAGTTGCAAACACCTTTTTCACTTCCATCAGAATCAGTTTTACGAGAAAAATGATCCCATGCACGAGATCTTTTTTTCCTTCCTTTCTTTACTTGGGACTCAACAGATTGACTTTGACCTATTGCATTTGAATTAGAAGCTCCACTTTCACCAACAACCTTATCAATTATTATATTTTCAGCCATGATACTTTCACCAAAAACTGTGAAAAAATATAAAATAATCGTTTATTGAACTATTTTTTATAAGAGGTCGATGAAGCAATGAACTATTAAAGCCTTGAAGGAACTAAACAAAGAGTAATTAGTTTTTCTTTCTTTCTTGTACATAGACTTGGCGCAGAACTGTACAAGGGGCTTCAAAGGTCTTCATTGAGAAGCATTACAATCGGCATAGGCGTCTAATAAGTGATACAGAGTATTAGGTAAAGATTTGTTAAAACAAGGTTGGCTTTTTACTAACCTTGACTACATTGTATTCTTCCATCTATGGTAAGAAATAGTAACTACATTCTTTATTTATTTATTTTCCTTGTCAAGCTGCTGCTTTTGATTTGTAGTGTGTAATCGTGTTTGTGTAATTTTGATAAAAGAATAAGAATTGCTGAATCACAGTATTGATTAAGTTGGTCTATGTTGTAGAACATAATGTTAGTGAAATTTCATCCTCCAGTAGAATTAATGTATCTGAACCCCAATTTGAGTCATGACAATAAACACATCACAGTATCACACAAAGCAGCAAGTCAGCAACTAAAAGACAAGTACAAGCAAATGAGCCAAAGTGCCAAACAAACCAAATGCCATTTCAAATAAAACAGTAATGTCTATTTAACTATTTCAATTGTAGTTTTCTCATTATTCAAATCTAAAATGTCGTGAAATTAAAGTGCAGCCACAATCATTTTCTCATAAATCAAATCCAAACATCACATTTCATAGTGAAATCTTGAAATTAAGTGAATTTAAAATTTTGAGACTTACTTGTGAGGCGTGAGCAGTGAGCGACTAAGAAGTGAGAACCTAAGACTGGAGAGCCGAGTAGGTCTGTGCAGAAGTCGTGAGAACTGAGAAGAGTGAGACTCGAAGTCTAGTCTCGAGCAGTCGAGCTTCTAACTTCTGAAATTTGAGCTTGTTCACCTATTAGACAACCAACAAATGACATTTAAAGGAGGAAATTTTAACACCAATGAAAAATAAGCTGCTACAAATGAACTGCACCATCCAAAAAAATGAAAATCATCCATTAGACCAGAATATAGTACTCAAATGCATTGAATATAGTCAATATTCTGTTCCTTCGTTTGAATCATGAAAATAGACACATGATGATAAATGGAACGAATAAAAAAATTGCAAGCTTGAGGTGTCAGACTGTCATCGTTAATCGTTACCTTGCAAGTTGCGTCCTTGCCTGAGTGACTACTCCCGTCGCCTTGCCGGACGCCTGAGACCTGAGTGAGAGTGACTGGAGTCAAGTCATCGCCTCGCATGAGTTTGGAAATTGGAGAAACTTTGGAGTTTCGAATTTTGAGAAACGAGAGGAGCAGTGAGAAGAGTTTCAACTTTCAAGTCCTAAAAATTAAAAACCCTAAGTCCCTAACAGAGAAATGAGAATTCTAAAATTAGAAATTAGGGAAAAAAATATAGCGGGCCTTATCGGGGTATCGGGTACCCCGAAATTTTTCCTTCCCAACTCGACCCCCGAACCGTTAATCCAATAAAAAAAATTAATGAACCGAGCCCCGAACCAATTACCCAATATCCCGACCTGTTAGCCCAATAAACCAAAAATTAGTTCGGGTTAATGGTTTGACCCGATTTTTGCACAGACCTACAGTTAAGAACTTACGTTTCTCAAATATACCCATATAATTTATTGTTCTATTTAATTTTTTGATTTACCACCCGGTTATCGGAGCCCACATTGGAGCCCGTTCAAATTTAAATCACTCTTTGCAGGAGGTGGAACTTTAGACCTCTGGTTAAGGATGAAATAATTTCGCGTAATGTTGCACCACAACCTTTCTTGGTTAATTTATGATTCTATTGGTAACAAGATTATTAATTCCATGGCTTGTAGAAAATAATAAATGTTAGTGCATCATAATTGGGAAGGAATGTGATGGCTTGATACGAATATTGTCTAAATTTAGGTATATTGTTGCAAATTTCAATAATGTTTTCAATGTTGAATAAAAATTATTGAAACTGATTGATGTTACTGAAAAGGTCACCATAACCAACAAAATCGAATTAATAGATTTGTCTGAACGTAAAACATGAGACTTTTTTTAAAAATAATAAAGGAGCTTGAGCTCCACCGAAATTGATTTTAGATATGAGATTGAAAAGGCAACATAAGGGCCCATTTGAATTGACTTAAAAAATTAGCTTTTAAGTCAAAAATAAAAAGTCAAACTGAAATGACTTTTAACTCAAAAAATAAAAAGTAGGAGGAGACCTACTTTTGGTTTTTGACTTATTTTAAGTCATTTTAAACTTATTTTAAGTCATTTTTGACTTATTTTAAGTTATTTTTATATTTGCCAAACACTTCCAGAAGTAAAAAACTGACTTAAAAGTAGGTTTGACCAACTTTTAAGCCAATCCAAACACCCTCAAAATATCCAATAATCTAATTCTTGAGCTTCTAAGATTACTAAAAAATAACGTTATTGGGGAAATTTTATAAAATACGAACAATGATGTGACCTAGTGGTCAATAAAATGGTTGAGAATCCTAAGATCTCAAGTTCAAAATTCAGCGGAGACAAAAAAACACTAAGTAATTTTTTCCATTTGTCATCACCTTGAGTTGTAACGCCCGGTTCCCGTCATTATAGAAAAGCCAACGGGAAAATTTTTTGGGCCGAAAAACTTTTTGGTAGTATTTTAAAATTCTCAACCTAGTCCAGATTTGGACGAAATCGGAGTCAGTGAGGTCTAGGGAAATCTGGTAACAAACGGGAGATCAAATTATGAATTTGATCATATGAGTAGATATCACAGACGTTAAGGAACCCATATGACTTTATGGAATAGAATTTGGGTGAGTAGAACTCCCGAAACTGATCTTAGCGTGAACGGGTATTTTCTGAGTGTCGTGTGATGAAGGTGTGTTATGAAATGAGGGTTTGGAACTATTAATTTGGTTCTTTGTTTTTGTGCAAGCCGCCATGGCGGGATTATTCCCGCCAGGGCGGAGCCGCTGTAGCTGGATTAGGTCCTCCATAGCGGGACAGATGCGACTTAAGTCGGAAATAAACCCAAAACGTTATTATTCTACAAGTTTCGACTTTGAGAGCTTAGGAACGAACCCATGTGTTTTCTTGATAGCTTTTCACCATTCTTGAGGCTAAAGGTAAGGTTTCACTCCCTAAATCCATTTTTCGATCCATAAAACTTAGTTTCTTGGGTAATTATTGATGGGGGAGGGTTTTGATATGAGATTTATGATGGAAAAAACCCTAATATGGGTATGGGGATCAATGGTTCGACCTAGGGTTGGTTTGATTGATTATAATCTGGGTATTTAGGTCTTGTTTATTGATCCTCACGTTTGTAGACCAAGAACAAACGGAAAAAATCTGGAAAGGGAAGAATCAATTTTCTGAGGGGATTCAAGCTTCGTTCGAGGTAGGTGATGGTTGTGATTTCATTTTTGTGTGATATATGTTTGTACTTGCTTTATTTTATTGCATGTATGTATGCGAACGTTGCATTATTGATCACACTAATCGTAAATGAGTATGAACGAATATATGTATGCCATGAATCACCTCTTAATTGTATGATTATGAGAATGTATATTGTGATTGTGATTGTGGTATGTTGAATGGAACGAGTGTCACGATCCGACACACTAACTTGGAACAAGTGTCACGATCCAGCACATTAATTGTTTGGGCATAGGTTCCGTGAGAGGACCAATGACTTGTTATACATATGCGTATTGTTGAGAATAAGGAATTATACATTGATCCTGAAATGATATTGATATTGTTATATGTTCGGTGTGTGCATGCTTATGATGATGTAATGACTTTCTTATATTGCACTTAGTGGGATAGCCGTGTGATCCTACTATTAAAGAAGAAGGAAGCTGACGATTGGAACATGTCCAACGAAGCTGACTGACGTATCTACAACAAGTGTTGATAAAGAAAGAACCTGATAATTGGACATGTCAAAGGAACAGGTCCAACGAAGCTGACTGACGAGTTTACAACACTGTTGTAGAATTAGAGTTGCACTAGGATTAGACTACTTATATCTATTAGGATTACATTATGATTAGGATTAGACTACGACTAGGATTATATTACGACTAGGATTAGATTATTTATAATTGCACTACTATTATTATTATAGTAGTAATAGGTATTGTAATAGGACTCTAAGTATAGTTAACTTAAGACTCTACAATTCTCTCCTATTTAAGGAGCTTGTAACTCAACATTATTTTCATCAATACAATCCTTGATTTCTCCATATCTACATGAGATTTATACATTGTATCAGAGCTTAAAGCTTTTCTGCAGTCTGAGTATTGATAAAAAAAAACACACGTTGCAATGAACACTTTCCCTTTGTTGAAGAAGAAAGAAGCTGACGATTGGAACATGTCAAAGGAACATGTCCAACGAAACTGACTAACATATCTACAACAAGTGTTGATGAAGAAGGAAGCTGATGATTGGAACATGTCAAAGGAATAGGTCTAACGAAGCTGACTGACAAGTTTACAACACTGCTGTAGAATTAGAGTCACATTAGGATTAGACTACTTATATCTATTAAGATTATATTACGATTAGGATTAGATTAGACTAGAATTAGATTATTTATAATGGCATTATTATTATTATTATTATTATTATTATTATTATTATTATTATTATTATTATTATTATAGTAGTAGTAGTAATATGTATTGTAGTAGGACTCTAAGTATAGTTAACTTAGGACTTTACAATTCTCTCCTATATAAGAAGCTTGTAACTCAACATTATTTTCATAAATACAATCCTTTATTTCTCCATATTTACGTGAGATTTCTACACCCACCAGTACACTATGGTTATGTACAGATACTGCACTTGCTCTCCAAGAAATGAGAATCCTCTTGCACATCATGAAGAGATTGATGAGAATGTGGAAGTTGAGAATGATGAGGATGTTGGACAAAAGGAAGAGGTGCAGGCTGAGACTACATGTATTCCTCCCTTAGACCTAGTGTTAGCTTAATAAATTATGTCATTCCTAAAAGGATTGGTTGGTCCTGGAGTTCTTCCTGCAATTTAGGCAACATAGGCTCCCGCCAATCCCCATATTTCTATCATTGTCCCCAATGTGGGTGGAATTGTAGGTACTGATGCTTTCTTTCGTCCCTTGTTAGGTCCCGTTATGACTGGTAATGAGCATGAGATGTTGACTAAGTTATTGAAATTGAAACCACATGTGTTTCATGGTTCTGAGAGTGAGGATGCCTATGAGTTCATTCTAGATTGTTATGAGAGGCTTCATAAGTTGGGATTTGTCCATCAACATGGAGTAGAGTTTGTAACTTTTCAACTTCAGGGCAAGGCTAAGTAGTGGTGGAGAGCTTATGTTGAATGCAAATCTTCAACTTTACCCCCACTCACTTAGACCCAGTTTCATGCTCTGTTCTTTGAAAAGTATGTGCCTCGTTCTTTGAGAGATCGTAAGAAGGTTAAGTTCATGGCTTTGGAGCAAAGTGGTATGTTTGTAGCTGCTTATGAGGCCAAGCTCCATGCTTTGTCTAAATATGCTACGCAATTGGTGACTACTGAGGAAGAAAGGATTCGTATATTTGTTAAGGGACTGAATTCTGAGTTACAGGTATTGTTTGTGCACATGACTTCTGCAGGAAAAAGTTTTAATGAGGTAATAGATTTTGTGAAGAAAGTGGAGGGGGTGAAGCAAGACGGTCAGGCCAAGGGATTGTCTAAGAAAGCTAAGAATGCAGGTAACTTTCAGGGTTCCTACTCCAGAGGTTCAGGTAGGCCAACACTTGTGGCCCGACCAATTCAATCCTTCAGGCCCGCTTCTACAGGTAATTACTCGGGAACTCCACTTCAGAATTTGATTCAGGATAGCCAGGGAGTCGCACCTTCGGCGAACAGCAGGCCATCTTTTGATCGCACTTGTTACAACTGTGGAGAACCTGGACATATGAGGAGAGATTTTCCCCACCTGCACATGAAGGATTCCGTGCAGCAGCAGACTAGAGCAGTGGTACCCACGGGAAATGGTAATAATGATCGAGGGCATCCACAAGGTGGGTGATGAGGAATCAGCGAGGCCGTGGAGGTCGGAAAGATGGTAACACAGGCAGAGGTTTAGTGCAGTCAGGCAGGGAAGTCGCCCATCATGATGACAGGGCTCAGTGTTATGCCTTTCCGGGCAAGATCGAGGCAGAGGCGCCTGATGCAGTGATCACATGTACTATTCTTGTATGTGACTGGATGGCTAATGTGTTATTTGATCCGGGTTCTACTTATTCTTATGTGTCCGTGCAATTTGCCACATAATTTGATATCATTTGTGATATACTTGATGCTCCCATCCATGTTTCTACCCCTGTTGAAGAGTCAGTCAAGTCACTCATGTCTATCGTGCTTATCCTATCTTGTTTATGAGTTTTCAGACTTAGGCTGATTTGGTGATTTTGGATATGACTGACTTTGATACAATCTTAGGCATGACTTGGTTGTCCCCCTATTATGCTGTGCTTAATGGTAATACAAAATCTGTGACTCTACAGATCCCTGGTAGGGAAATATTAGAGTGGGAAGGGGTGTACAAGCCTAAACCAACTAAAATCATATCCTTCATTAGGGCTAGGAAACTGGTGGGGCAGGTTTGTTTGACTTATTTGGATCACATTCGGGATATTGATGTTGAATTTTCCTCTATTGAGTCTATTCCCGTGGTATCAAAATTTAGAGAAGTGTTTCCTACTGATATGCCTGGTATGCCTCTGGATAAAGATATAGATTTTTGCATTGATTTGGAACCTGGTACTCGTCCCATTTCCATCCCTCCATATTGTATGGCTTCGACAGAATTAAGAGAGCTTAAGGCTCAAATCTAAGAGCTTCTTGATAAATGATTCATCCGTCCTAGTGTTTTCCCATGGGGTGCCCAGTTTTGTTTGTTAAGAAAAGGGATAGTAGTATGAGAATGTGCATAGACTATCGTCAATTGAATAGGGTTACCATTCGAAATAAGTATCCATTGCCATGGATAAATGATCTTTTTGACCAATTGCAGGGTGAATCAGTTTTCTCTAAGATTGATTTCAGGTCTGGTTATCATCAGTTAAAGATTAGGCTTGAGGATATACCAAAAATGACATTTAGGATCCATTATGGGCATTATGAGTTCCTAGTCATGTCGTTCGGGTTGAAAAATGTGCCTGTAGCTTTCATGAATTTGATGAATGGTGTGTTCAAACCCTTTCTTGACTCGTTTGTGATAGTGTTCATTGATGACATTCTGGTTTATTCGAAAAGTGAGGAAAAGCATGCCCACCATCTTTGTATTGTTATGTGTTCTTGGGAAACAAAAATTGTATGCAAAATATTCTAAGTGTGAATTTTAGTTTACTTCGATTTCCTTTTGGGGGCATGTAGTTTCAAAACAAGGGGTAATGGTAGATCCCCAAAAGATTGAAGCGGTTAGGAATTGAGTTTGGCCAAGTTCTGTGACTGAAATTAGGAGTTTTGTGGGGCTCGCTAGCTATTATCGTCGGTTTGGCAAAAACTTCGCTTCTATTACCACACACTTCACAAATTTGACCAAAACTGAGATACCATTTGAATGGACTGAAAAATGTGAGGAGAGTTTTCAAAAGCTCAAGACTCTTTTGACTACAACTCTTATTCTTGCACTACTGGTTGAAGGTAAAAATTTTATTATTTATTGTGATGCTTCACAATCAGGCTTAGGTGCGGTGTTGATGCACGATAAGAATGTCATAGCTTATGCATCGCAGCAGTTGAAGGTGCATGAAAGGAATTACCCAACACATGATTTGGAGTTGGCAGCGGTAGTGTTTGCTCTTAAGATCTGGCGGCATTATCTTTATGGAATCAAGTGTGAGGTATTTACTGACCACCGTAGCCTACAATATGTATTCACTTAAAATGATCTAAATTTGACACACCGAAGGTGGATAGAGTTACTCAAGGATTATGATGTGACCATCCAATACCATCCGGGTAAGGCTAATGTAGTGGCTGATGCACTAATTAAAAAAGCGGTGAGTATGGGTAGTTTAGCTTGCTTGCGTGTATCCAAGCAACCTTTAGCTAAATAAATTCAACATTTGGAGTCTAAGTTCATGTAGTTGGGCATCTCAGAAAAAGGTGAGGTGTTATCTAACATTGAAGTAAGGGACACTTTCATTGAGGAGATCAAGGCCAAACAATTTGAGGATGAACATTTGAAATAGCTCAGAAATAAAACAGTGTCTAGCAAGGCACAAGAGACCACTCTCGATGCGGGAGGTGTACTCAGTTTTAAAGGAAGGATTTGTGTTCCTAGAATGGGCAACTTGATCCAGAGTTTATTGATAGAATCCCATGGTTCAAGGTATTCCATACATCCGGGTGTGACTAAGATGTACCGAGATTTGAAGTGACTTTATTGGTGGACTGGCATGAAGAAAAATATAGCGGAGTTTGTGGCTAAGTGTCAAAATTGCCAACAAGTAAAATATGAACAACAAAGGCCTGCCGGTTTGCTTCAAAGAATGCCAATTCCGAAATGGAAGTGGGAAAGGATAGCTATGGATTTAATGGTTGGTCTTCCTAAGACATTAGGAAGGTCTGATTCTATTTGGGTAGTGGTTGACATACTAACTAAGTCAACCCATTTTATTCCAGTTAGAACAGATTATAATGCTCTGAAATTGGCTAAGGTGTATGTAAAAGAGATAGTAAGGTTGTACGGGGTGCCCCTTTCTATCATCTCAGACCATGGTACGCAGTTCACATCCAAGTTTTGAAGAAAATTATATGATGAATTGGGAACACAACTAACTTTTAGTACAACCTTCCATCCGCAGACGAATGGGCAGTCGAAGAGAACTATCCAAGTGTTAGAGGACATGTTAAGGGCATGCGTGATTGACTTTGGAGGTCATTGGGATAAGTTCCTTCCCTTGTGTGAGTTTTCCTGTAATAATAGTTACCACTCTAGCATTAATATGGCACCATTTGAAGCACTGTATGAGAGGGGATGTAGATCACCCATAGGATGGTTTGAGGCTGGAGATGTGAAACCTTTGGGGGTTGATTTAGTGAATGATGCTCAAGATAAAATGAAGAGTATTCAAGCTAAGCTTTTAGCAGCCCAAAGTAAACAGAAGAAGTATGCAGACCATAAGGTAAGAGACATGTCATTTCAGACTGGTGAGAATATTTTTCTTAAGGTATCACCTATGAAAAGGGTAATGAGATTCGGCAAGAAGGGCAAGCTTAGTCCCCAATACATTGCGCCATTTGAGGTTTTTGATTGTGTAGGGCCAGTGGCGTATATGTTGGCTTTGCCTCCTAACCTATCAGGAGTTCATTCGGTATTTCATGTGTCCATGTTGAAGAGGTATCATGGTGATGGGGAATACATCATAAAATAAGACTCAGTTGTGTTAGACAAGAACCTTTAGTATAAGGAAGAACCGGTTGCAATTCTTGATCGTGATGTTCAGAAGCTGAGGACCAAAGAGATTAAGTCCATGAAAGTTCAATGGAAGCATAGTTCGGTTGAGAAAGCCACTTTGGAAACCGAGAAGGACATATGAGACAAGTATCCATAGTTGTTCGTCGATTCAGGTACTACTCCACTCTTGCTTTAGCATGTTTTTCCTAGTTTATAACTCGGGGACGAGTGATGGGTATATTGGTATCTATTGTAACGACCGGTTCCCATCGTTATAAAAAATCCAACAAGGAAAAATTTTGGACACGAAAACTTTTTGCTAGTATTTTGAAATTCCCAACCTAGTTCAGATTTGGACAAAATCGAAGTCAGTGAGGTCTAGGGAAATCTGATAACAAATGGAAGATCAAATTATGAATTTGAACATATGAGTAGATAGCTAAGACGTTAAGGAACCCGTACGACATTACAGAATCGAATTTGGGCGAGTAGAACTCTCGAAAATGATCTTAGCGTGAACAGGTATTTTCTGAGTGTCTGGGATGAAGGTGTGTTGTGAAATGGGGGTTTGGAACTCCTAATTTAGCTCTCTGTTTCCGTGAAAGCTATCATGGTGGGATTATTCACGCCAGGGCGGGGCCGCTGTAGTGGGATTGGGGCCGCCATAGCAGGGCAGACACGACTTAAGTCAGAAATAAACCCAAAACATCATTATTCTGCAAGTTTTGACTTTGAGAGCTAAGGAACGAACTTAGGTGTTTCCTTGACGGCTTTTCACCATTCTTGAGGGTAAAGGTAAGGTTTTCATTCCCCAAATCTATTTTTCGATTAGTAGAACTTAGTTTCTTGGGTAATTATCGATGGGGAGGATTTTGATCTGAGATTTATGGTGGAAAAAGCCCTAATATGGGTATGGGGATCAAGGGTTCGACCTAGGGTTGGTTTGGTTGATTATAATCTGGGTATTTAGTTCTTGTTTATTGATCCTCGCGTTATATTGATTGTTTGTAAACCAAGAACAAGCGGAATGACTCCAGAAAGGGAAGAATCAAGTTTCTTAGGAGATTCAAGCTTTGTTTGAGGTAGGTGATGGTTGTGATTTCATGTTTGTGTGATATATGTTTGTACTTGCTTCATTATATTGCATGCATGTATGCGAACATTGCATTATTGATCACACTAATCGTAAATGAGTATGAACGAATATATATGCCATGAATCACCTCTTAATTGTATGATTGTGAGAATGTACATTGTGATTGTGATTGTGATTGTGGTTTGTTGATTGGAGCGGATGTCACGTTCCTACACACTAACTGGGATCGGATGTCACGTACTGACATAAATATTAGAACGGGTGTCACGATCCGACACACTAACTTGGAACGGGAGTCACGATCCGGCACACTAATTGTTTAGGTATGGGTTCCGTGAGATGACCAATGACTTGTTATACATATGCGTATTGTTGAGAATGTAGAATTGTATATTGATCCTGAAATGATATTGATATTGCATATGTTCGGTGTATGCATGCTTATGATATTGTAATGACTTTCTTATATTGCACTTAGTGACATAGCCGTGTGATCCTACCACTACACTATGGTTGTATAATGATACTGCACTTGCTCTTTCTTTGTTGAGTACATAGCATCTTGAAGCGGCTACTGACATACCTCGTTTAAAAGATCAGTGATCGTCATCGAATTCAAGGGTGAGCCAGTTCTTCTGGGCTGCCTTGAGTTCTCCTTTTTGTTTAGTCCATCTCTTCAGACTTAGACTAGTTCTTTAGATAATTCTCTTGTTTAGTTTGGGTTGTACCCATTTCTTTAGACTATGGTTCCTTGTTAGAGTTTTGTTACATTGAATTTCAGGTTCTAGGCATTTAATTCCGCAATTCGTTGTTAAACTTTTAGAGTTTATGGGAACTCTACTTTATTTCTGCATTTAAACCTGCTTCCGTATCTTTAAATGCGTAGATTCATGGTTAGTTGAGTTGTAGTAAAAGTTCTCCCACCAGAGGGTTAGTGTGGGTGTCACTCACGACGATTGGGGTCATGACATGAGTGAACAGAGTTACATACAGTAAATACTATGAAACAAAACCTTTACACAGTGGGGAGTAGCAAACTTTGGCATCGGCTTAAGTATAAGGGAAATTTAAAAAAATATTAGAAGTGAGGAATATTAAAAGTGATTTGAAATTTCTTCAAGTAAAAATCAAATCTAAAAACATACTTTTACGTCAAGTGTATATTTCATGATACCACTACGGCATGTGTATATTACATTACTCTCTCTCTATATATATAATACTTGACGTAAAAATATGATAATTTTGAGACATATGACAAATCTATGAAGATCAATGATAAGTGAAAAAGTAAAATATCGCTACGTAATTTTAAAAGAAATGTTACGTAATATATAATCACTTCACAGTGTTACTAAATAGTAAAGATGCAATACTACAACTTGTTATTTGAGTTACTCTCAATTTTATTATCTCTATAAATAAAAAAATTATTAAATATCATTCATTTATTCAATAATTATGAGGGTCAACAATGTTAACTAAAGATTTTAACACAGATTGATATGTTAGACAAGCCCCAAATGTTGAGCGTTGAGCGTGCTTAAGGCGTACAATCGGGCGCTTAGGGCGTAACTCTTACAAAACTAAGCCCCACACTTGAATCTCGGGGTGTTTTATAGGGCCTCGCCCCAAGGCAAGCTTCGAGGCGAGTCCCAACAGAGTCTTTTAAAACACTGGGTGGGACTGTCTATGTAGTTATTGGTATGGTTAGAGAGAATGTTTGATTGGTATAATGATAGAGAGATTTGGGAGTCAATTTTAGAGATTTGAAAAAAAGGACAAAAATTTTAAGAAGAAAAAAGTGGATACGATTCTCATTTTGTATCTTGATTAATTTGATCGTTTCTTTATGGATTCCTATTTGGGGTTCAAAAATTTGAAGTTATGTTATACATTCGAGGAATCCCCTCTTATCAATATACATAAATTACTTGTTTAGTTAAACCAATAAATTATTTGGTATAACAAGGAATATATTGTTTTGTATATATTTTGATAAGGACTCCGAAAAAAAACCTTAACTTTGATCTTACTAAATGAGATTATAGATGTACGGCGTGAGGAAGATCTTAGTTCCTCTTATAATATTCTTACATACCTTAAATGCTCCACAAATATTAACGAGGAACCCTAACTTGAAATATAACTATCATGAAAATCTTTCTTGAAAACCCTATGGTCAATGGTTCAGATTTCTATTAATGATCCGTGAATAGATGAAAGAATATGAATTGTAAAGCTTGAAATCCTTGGAGAATAATTTACCTTGATGAAAACTTAAAAGAGGAATCCTAACTTGATGTTTTTGATCTCTTGGAGAAGGAGAATTAGGAATTTTGGAAGTTACTATATGTATTAGGATGTTATTAGGTTGTAAGATGGATTTAAAAAAGTTAATTGAGCGCAAAGGGGCAAGAATATCTCTCTTGGAACGTAAAAAGACTAAAACAATTAGAGGAGTTCTACATATGTATTGTGTGGAGATATTTCTATTATAAAAAGAAAACAAAAATCTAGTAAAGTAACTATTGGAATCAAATAGGCGTTCTACATATGCATCGTCTAAAACAACAATTTTTATTCAATTGTACCAAAGAAAGAAACTTCAAAGAGCATATTTGTCAACATTGATTCTGAGAGCAGAGTTCTCTTCATTAGCTTCATACCTTATGCTAGGGGTGTACAAAGTCGAATAAAAAATCGAACCAAACCACAAACCGAGTCAACCCGAGAAAAAAACCTGACTAGTGGTTTGGTTTGACTTGATTTGGTTTTGAAAAAAAAACCCGACTATATTTGGGTTGGTTTGGTTTTAACTAAAAAAAACCAACCTGAGACCAAACAAATCCGACATTATACATATAATTTTAAAAAAAAATTATTTTATACATAAAAATATTTACTTTGATATAATTTTTAAATATTTCTTATACTTTTTCATAGTTTTTATCTTTTAATATATTATTTCAAGTTTGAAACTTAGAATTATGAATGGGCCAATAAAGATTATAGTCCACATATGTTGGTAATTATAATAAAGCATAAATCAAAATCAATTCAACACTAAGAATGACAATAATATTGAATATTTGTTCTTTAGTTTTACATTGGTTTAGACAATTAAAATACATAATCTAATTTTAATTTCCTTTAATATTTAGTCATGTAACTAATACTTATTAAACTTAATTTTAGCATGATTTAGTACTTTTAAACTATGATAATTTTCATTATGACTTGTTAATTTGCAATTTTAGTTTTACGCGATTTCATTATTATTATTTTTGTTGGATATTTTAGTGTCATTAATCATATCATATAGTGTTATATTTTTAAGAAACACCTTAGATAGTTATATTTTGGTAGGACTAAAGAAATATTTGAAGTACAAGTAAATTATATGTTTGTATGAATACTTTACCAGAAAACCCCGAAACAACCCGTAAAACCGAAAAATCCAAAAAAATCCGAAAAAATCCGAGGTTGAAAAACCCGAGTTTTATTAGTTTGGTTTGGTTTATAAATTTAAAAATCCGACACAAATGGTTTGTCTTGATATTTGAAAAACCCGAACCAACCCGACTATGTACACCCCTACCTTATGCATTGCAAGATAAGCTGAGAAAATTGAAGATTCTCGATCACTATATTCATATAACATAAATGAAAATTATGAACTCATTCATGCCAAGGTGAACAAAATGTTCCTCTAGCAATTCATATTTTTTCTCTACTATGAGTAAATTCATTTTTAAAAAAATAGTAGTTGATTATAAGGATGCGGCTTCAATAGCTTTACACTATAAAATTAACAGTATGACACAGGAGATCCATTTAACCATGTTGAGAATAATTAACAATACCACATTCTCAACATGTTGGAAGTAATCTGTTTGATTGAACGCACTGCAAAAGTCTTTGATGGCCTCTTTGTCACGACCCAGGGGTACCCCTTAGATGTAACATGGTGTATAGAACCCCGAAAGACTCCATACAAGCCACTTAGTCCTCATAACATAATAATTATAACAATAAGAGTAAAAATAGTTCAAGCCCAAAACATTTTTATCAAAGCAAAGTGGAAGTCTAATACACTTGTCTCATTATAGTCATCTAATACAATAGAATGAAATTGGGCCTAGCCCATACATCATGTTCAAAACGGAAATACATGAAAGAAAGAAAATAATAACTCCGTCCTCGAAGCATGAGGACTCACCAAAGCTTGGGAATCAATCAAGTCATCCACTAGCTACGAAACTGACCACCCTAAATATCGGACCCTACATTTCGGAAAAATATAGGCAAGAGTATGCACTAGTACAAAACAATATACCAAGTATGATAGTCATGCATAAAACATTTAAAATCATGCTAAAATGGACATGTCATTTCATGACATACATTTGAGCAAGTAAAACATCATATGAAGGGTTGTTAAACATAAGTCGTAAATCATGGTCAATGCAAACTAACTTCAACTTTAAATCCTTTAAACATCATATGAGATACTCCTTGAGTAACCGTAGATCATTATTACTTGTGGGGAAATAGACTTAACCGACAAGAAACCATGTGAGCTATAACATGATCCCCCGGTGTTACCCACACCAAAAAGGGTTGTTCTACTTGCCTAAGGTAGAACCGTGAACATCTTACTTAAGTAGATCCACTAGCTAATCAACCTATGTGGGCACATAGTTTTGGGATAAGGAGATTGCTACTAGAAACCCGGACTCTACTGACGTGATGGCTTCCATATCATGAGATTACTTTGGAAACCCGAACTCTACTGACGTGAGAGCTTCCACCTCATATTCAATATCCACTCGGTGCTAAGCATAAATTACCATAGAATAGTCATTTCTTACTTGACTTCATTAATCATGGAAAGGTGCCCCTTGGACAACCAAATCAAGCTAGTTCACTAAGATAGCTCCTTAGACCATGCATGAGAAAACCTTTCACCATCCATGATCACTTTTAATCTTTGATTCAATTAGGTGAGAAAACTTTTCAACCTAAGAATCCTTACTATGTGAGAATACCTTTCACATCATGCTAGTTATGTGTTTATGAGAATGTCCTTTCAACATTACAACAACAACATCATCATTGGTACTTTACTCTCAAAGCACCCTTAAAACAATTGCACAAATTTCATAAACAATACATAAGTCCATAATTAATTCACCTCCTTGATGTCAAAACCCAATTTTAATCATCAACTCTTAGAAAACATGGGTTAAATATGGATTTCATGATAAATTCATGTAAAACTATTAATACATGCTTAATTTCATAAATGTGTTCCTTGAAGATCAAAATCCCACAACAAATAGTTCATAACTTGCAAATATAGGCATCACATGGGTTCATGGGGGAATTCATCATAAAAACATTGTAATTCATCAATTCATGCATAGGAAATCATAATTCAATCATTTAAATCAACAATTTAGAGAACCCATGATAATTGATGAAAACACTAACTTAATTGGGGAATTCTAATCTTTGAAATTGAGGAATTTGGAAACTTCATGGATGAAATGAATCCATGGATGAAAACTATCATACCTTACTATCAAAGCCCAAAGAAATTGAAGTATGTAAGCTTGATCTTGAACCCTAACTTGAATCTCCTTCTTCTTCTTGTTCAAGTTTCTAGAAAGAGAAATATTTTGGAGAGGAGATTTGGTTTTTCTTTTAGAGTCTTGAGAGAATGGGTCTTAAATTAGGGAAATTTGAGAGTAGAATACTTATATAGGTCTTTCGATGAGGGGTAAAATGACGTAGTATAGATCTGAAAAGACTTTTAAGACCCTAACTTAAAAACTGAAGATCTCACATTGGAGCTCGCCAAAGGGTACTTAGCGACTCGCCAAATAAGCCCTTAGCTTGCCTAATTTTACAGTAAGTTGACTTGAGGGCTAAGTCAACTTAGGCGATGGGCGAGTTGACTTTGGCGACTCGCTGACGGGAATGACGAGCCTGACTTGGCTTGCCTAAAATTACAGAATTCTAGGCAACAGGAATCAAGCAAAAAGGTGAGGAAAGTCCACTTGGCGGATCTCCAAGTCGACTCGGCGGATCGCCTAGTCAACTAAGAAGTGAATATTTTCCCTTCTCTAAATCTAGGGTGTTACATTATCTCCCCCTTGGGATCATTCGTCCTCGACTAACGTTTATAAACACCTTACGGAAGCAAGGACTCAATACTAGCAGCCCAATATGCATGCAACTTATCTAAATGCACACAACCAAGGAGGACCGTCATCTCCAAGATAAACATATTCAATGCAACACAAGGAAGTAGGAACTACTTTTAACAACCCATTATGCATGAAATTTAAACATTTCTCATGTTCAAGGAGGAACTACCTTCTCCAAGCTAAAAACATGCTCAACACGATCTCATGGAGCCTATATGCAATTTACTCTCTTAAAGCATATCAAAATCATATTCATCAATTCATCTCATGAAGTCTATTAGCAACTCATACTCAATGGACAACAGTATAAGTAAAATCAATCATATAAACTCATTTTCTTTCAAAACACAAGTTTTCATGAAAATGCATCACATAAGGAAATCCTGGAAACACATAAAAACACATGACTCCCAAAACAAGGACAACTCAAGAGAAACTCATTACCTCAAGTTAGAATAGGGGTAGAAGGAAACAAATGAGGATATCGGCACATCATATCGTCCTTGGCCTCCCAAGTAGAACCCTCAACTAATTGATTTCTTTAAAAACCTTCACGGAAGCTATTTCCTTGTTTCTTAATTTCTTGACTTACCGGTCTAGAATCTCTACTGCAACTTCCTCATAAGAAAGACTTTCATCAACTACCAACCCTTCTAGGGAAACTATGGATGTCGGATCTCCAACACACTTCTTAAGCATATATACATGGAAAACTGGATGCACCGATACTAACTCACTTGGCAAATCTAATTCATAGGCAACCTTATCAACACATCTCAAAATTTGGTATGGGCCTACATACTGGGGACTAAGCTTCCCTTTTTTACCAAACCTCATCACACCCTTCTTGAATGAGATTTTCAAATAGACCCAATCGTTAACCTCAAATTCTAGATCCCTTCTCCTCACATCGGCATAAGACTTTTACCGACTTTGAGTTGTTCTCAACCTTTCTTTAATGAGTCGAACTTTCTCAATGGCTTTATGAACCAATTTGGGACCTATTAGGGCAACTTCACCCACCTCAAACCAACCAATGAGAGATCTACACCTCTTACCATACAAGGCCTCAAATAGAGCCATATCCATACTTGAGTGATAGCTATTGTTATAGGCAAACTCAATCAATGGCAAATGGTCATCCCAATTACCATTAAAAGTAATCACACAAGCCTTTAACATATCTTCCAAAGTTTGGATAGTACGCTATGCTTTCCCATTAGTTTGGGGATGAAAAGTCGTGCTAAGCTTAACCATAGTGCTAAGACCCTTTTGGAATGACTTCCAAAATTGAGAAGTGAATTGGGCACCACGATCGGAAATAATGGACAAAGGCACTCGATGCAACTTTACCATTTCTCTTAAATACAACTTGGCATAGTCCTCTGCCGAATAAGAAACCTTGACCGGAAGGAAATGAGCTGATTTTGCCATCCGATTAACCCAAATAGAGTCATGTTGTCACCAGGTGCGAGGATAACCAACAATAAAGTCCATATTCAAGTCTTCCCACTTCCAAGTAGGAATGCTAATATCTTGGGACAAACCTCTCGGTCTTTGATGCTCAACTTTCACTCGTTGACAATTAGGACACTTAGCCACAAATCCCATAATATCTCACTTCATCCCATTCCACCAATAGACCTCCCGTAAATCACGATACATCTTAGTAGCTCCCGGGTGAATAGAATACCACGAACTATGGGCTTCTATCAAGATATGTTCCCTCAAGTCATCAACATTCAAAACACAAAAATGACATTGGTATCAAAGTAGCCCATCTCCCCCTTGGGAGAAAGCCTCAACGGATTTCTTAAGCACCACCTCTTTCAATTCTACCAAAATTGGATCAAGACCTTGATTGGCTTTCACACTCGCCACAAAAGACGATTCGAAACCATTGTGAACAATAATACCACCTTTAGTGGAGTCCACTAATTGAACACCCAATCGAGCCAATCTATGAACATCTCGAACCAACTTTTTCTTTTCATCTTTAATATGAGCAACACTACCCATAGATCACCAACTAAGAACATCCGCTACCACATTAGCTTTACCGGGGTAATAAAGAACACTCATGTCATAATATTTCAATAACTGAAGCCACCTTCTTTGGCGAAGATTCAAATCCTTTTGATTAAACACATATTGCAAACTCTTGTGGTCGGTAAACATATCAACATGAACTCCGTACAAATAGTGTCTCTAAATCTTTAAGGCAAATACGACCGCCGCTAACTCAAGGTCGTAAGTCGGATAATTCTTCTCATGGATTTTAAGTTGCCTTGAGGCATAGGCAATGACTTTCCCATTTTGCACTAGCACACACCCTAGCCCTATTCTCGAGGCATCACAATAAACCACAAAATCATTTGTTCCTTCCGGTATGGTCAACACCGGAGCAGAAGTAAGTCTATCTTTCAACTCTTGAAAACTTTTCTCACATGCTTCCGACTATATGAACTTAGCCTTCTTTTGAGTCAAAGTCATCAAAGGAGAGGCAATTGAAGAGAAACCTTCAACAAACCTTCTATCGTAACCGGCCAAACCCAAAAAACTTTTAATATCCAAAGGAGTTAGAGGTCTAGACCAACTCTTGACCGCATCCGTCTTCTTAGGATCTACCTCAATACCCTTGTTTGCGACAATATGACCAACGAAAATTCACATTTGCTAAACTTTGAAAATAGTTGTTGGTCCTTAAGGATTTGCAATACGATCCTCAAATAATCAATATGCTCATTCTCACTTCTTGAATAGATAAAAATATCATCGATAAACACAATCACAAATATGTCAAGATATTGTCTAAACACCATATTCATCAAGTCCATAAACGTCGCCGGAGCGTTAGTCGACCCAAAAAAAATAGAAACTCATAGTGACTATACCGAGTTTAAAAAGTCGTATTCTCAATGTCATCATCTTTCACCCTCAATTGGTGATAACCCAATGAAATATCAATCTTAGAGAAATAACTAGCCCCTTGAAGTTGGTCAAATAAATCATTTATCCTTAAGAGAGGATACTTATTCTTAATGGTCACCTTGTTCAACTAACGATAGTCAATACACATCCGAAGAGACCCATCTTTCTTTCTAACAAACAAAACTAAAGCACCCCATATAGAGATACTCGGTCGGATGAAACCCTTATCCAACAAATCCTTCAACTGTTCTTTCAACTTCTTAAGTTATATCTGAGCCATTCGATAAAGAGGAATATAAATAGGTTGCGTATCTGGGATAAGGTCAATACGAAGTCTATTTCCCGCTCGGGAGGAATACCAGGCAAGTCTTTTGGGAACACTTCCGAAAACTCACTTACAATGGAGACCGACTCAAGAGAAGGGGTTTCAGAATCTACATCTCTCACCCTAACTAGATGGTAAAAGCAACCTTTTGAAATCATTTTTCTAGCTTTAAGGTAAGACACAAATTGACCCTTATGCATAGAATTTCCCCCCTTCCACTCTAGGATAGGCTCATTCGGGAACTGAAACCTGACTACACGAGTTCTACAATCAATAGAAGCATAACAAGAGTGTAGTCAATCCATACCCAAGATAACATCAAAGTCTAACATATCAAGCTCTACCAAGTCAACAAAAGTAATTCTATGGGACAAGGAAACAAGACACTTTCTATAAACCTTTTTTCCATAATAGAATCACCAACATGAGTAGAGACAAAAAAAGATTCTGACAACACATCGGGGAACACATCAAACCTCATATCCACATATGGCATCACAAAAGACAAGGTAGCACCGGGATCAAGTAAAGCATAAACATCAAGTTGGAAAATTCTTAACATACCGGTAACCACATCCGGAGAACCCTCTTGTTCACCTCTAGTTTGAAGAGCATAGAAGCGGTTTCGCTAAGGAGTATAGGAACCCAAACCGCTAGGACTAGCTTTCTTGCCCTCTCTTCCTCTAGCCCTAAGCATCGAGGAATCCCTCATTTTGTGACCACTCTTACCACAATTAAAGCGACCATCTATGCCAACTAGACACTTACCATCATGCTTCTTTCCACATTTCGTACAATTAGGCCTAGGGGAAATGGAGATCCACTACCATTACCTCTTTGAGGCTTAGGGTTAGACACCTATCTTGATTAAACTTTGGAGGAGCATTAGAGGAACCTTGACCGAAAAACCTTTGTCGAAATCTTGGATAACCTTGTCCATCAGACCTAGTGTTAGAGAAATTACTATCATCAGTCTTAACCCTTTTGCCTCCCTAGACCTTTACTTACGTTTCTCCTCCTCAATTTGTTGTGCATGTAGCATGAGATGAGAGATGTTCATATCATGAATGAGCATTGTGGTTCGGCACTCTTTAACCACCATTTCGGACACACCCAATACAAACTTACTCATCTTACCCCTTGAATCTGCAACCATTGATAGAGCATACTTAGACAATTGAGTAAACTTTTGAGCATACTCCCTCACACTCAAACTTCCTTGTCAAAGGTTAATGAACTTAGCACCTTGGCTTCCCTCATCTCAAGGGGAAAGAACCTATCAAGAAACGCGGCCTTAAACTTCTCCCAATCAAGAGGACTCACATTTTTTGGTCTTTATTCTTTCCATTGGTTATACCACACTTGAGCCACACCTTTCAATTGATAAGTGGCCAACTCCGCCTTTTGCAATGGTGTAACTCCCATGATCATGAACACCTTATAGACCTCATCGATAAACTCTTGAGGATCTTCCTCAACTTTAGAACCATGAAACTCCGAAGGGTTCATTATTTTGAAGTCCCTCACTCTTGAAATCGTTGAATTCACATTAGGGTTCACGAGAACTACTACCTCCCTATTTGCTTGGGCCATCACAGCTTGGGCCAATACTTGAAAATCCGCCCTAACCTCTGCATTTGACACTTGTTCGGCAAAAGGATCGACCGGAGCTTGAAGATCTTGGGGAGGAGCTTCTTGTTCCTCATTCTCTCTCACATTCCTTGTAGCATAAGCTCTTCTAGTAGTCATATCATGTAGAACATATGATAAAGATTAGTAAAGAGACCTTATAGAGTTAAACTTTATAGCAAGACTTAAGAGTAATGAAAGAAGTAAAGTTTTCTAATCATCTTGTAGTATGTCATTCATAAATATGACAGGATTCACACTCATGACCAAGACTCTACTAGACGTGGCTTATGAGAAATCCTAGGACCATTCTAAATCTTGTGCTCTGATACCAAGTTTGTCACGACCCAGGTACCCTTAGGTGTAACATGACGTATAGAACCCCGAACGACTTCATATAAGCCACTTAGTCCTCATAACATAAGAATTAGAAAAATAAGAGTAAAAATCAAGTCCAAAATATTTTTATAAAAGCAAAGCGGAAGTCTAATACACTTGTCTCATTATAGCCATCTAATACAATAGTATAAAATTGGGCCTAGCCCATACATCATGTTGAAAAGGGAAATACATGAAAGAAACTAAAATTATAACTCCGTCCTCGAAGCATGAGGACTCACCAAAGCTAAAAAATTAATCAAGTCACCAACTAGCCACGAAACTGACCACCTTGAATATCGGACCCTACATTTCGGAAAAATGTAGGCAAGAGTATGCGTTAGTATAAAACAATGTACCAAGTATGATAGCCATGCATAAAACATTTAAAATCATGCTAAAAAGGACATTTCATTTCATGACATGCATTTGAGCAAGTAAAACATCATATTAAGGGTTGTAAAACATAAGTCGTAAATCATGGTCAATGCAAGCTAACTTCATCTTTAAGCCTTTGAACATCAAATGAGATACTCCTTGAGTAACCTTAGATCATTATTACTTGTGGGGAAATAACCTTAACCGACTAGAGGCCATGTGAGCTATATCATGATCCCCCGGTGTCACCCACACTGAGAACCATGAACATATAGCTTAAGTGGACCCACTAGCTAATAAACCTATGTGGGCACAAAGATATGGGATAAGAAAATTGCTACTAGAAACCCGAACTATACTGACGTGAGGGCTTCCATCTCATGAGATTACTTTGGAAACCCTGGACTCTGCTGACGTGAAACTTCCACCTCATTTCAACATCCACTCGGTGCTAAGCATAAATTACCACAGAATAGTCATTTCTTACTTGACTTCATTAATCATGGAAAGGTGCCCCTTGGATAACCAAATCAAGCTAGTTCATTAAGCTAGATCCTTAGACCATGCGTGAGAAAACCTTTCACCATCCATGATCACTTTTAATCTTTGATTCAATTCGGTGAGAAAGCCTTTCAACCTAAGAATCCTTACTATATGAGAATACCTTTCACATCATGCTAGTTATGTGTTTATGATAATGTCCTTTCAACGTTACAACAACAACATCATCATTGGTACTTTACTCTCAAAGCATCCTTAAAACATTAATTTGCATAGATTTCATAAACAATGCATAAGTCCATAATTCACCTCCTTGAGGTCAAAGCCCAATTTCAATCATCAACTCTTAGAAAACATAGAAAACATGGGTTAAATATGGATTTCTTCATAAATTCATCTAAAACTTGTAATACATGCTTAATTTCAACGTCTTCCTTGAAGATCAAAATCCCACAACATATAATTCATAACTTGCAAATATAGGGATCACATGGGTTCATGGGGGAATTCATCATAAAAACATTGTAATTCATCAATTCATGCATAGGAGATCATACTTCAATCATTTAAATCAACAATTTAGAGAACCAATGATAATTGATGAAAACCATAACTTAATTGGGAAATTCTAATCTTTGAAATTGATGAATTCGGGAACTCCATGGATGAAATGAATCCATGGATGAAAATTATCATACCTTACTATCAAAGCCCAAAGAAATTGAAGTATGTAAGCTTGCTCTTGAACCCTAGCTTGAACCTCCTTCTTCTTCTTCAAGTTTCTAGAGAGAGAAATATTTTGGAGAGGAGATTTGGTTTTTCTTTTAGAGTCTTAAGAGAATGGGTTATAAATTGGGGAACTTTGAGAGTAGAATACTTAAATAGGTCTTTAGATGAGGGTAAAATGACGTAGTATCGAATTAAAATAAATCTAAAAAGACTTTTAAGACCCTAACTTAAAAACTGAAGACTCCCACTTTGGAGCTCGCCAAAGGGCACTTGGCGACTGGCCAAATGATCCCTTAGCTCGCCTAATTTTATAGTAGGTCAACTTGGGGGCTAAGTCAACTTAGGCGATGGGGAGTCGACTTCGGCAACTCGCCGACTGGAATGACAAGCCCGACTTGGCTCACCTCAAATTACAGAATGCTGGCCAACAGGAATCAAGCCAAAAAGTGAGGAGGTTCCACTTGGCGGATCGCCAAGTCGATTGGTAGATCGCCTAGTCGACTAAGAAGTGAATATTTTCCCTTCTCTAAATTCAGGGTGTTACACTCTTAGTCTATCGAGTAAATTGCATAGGTTCAATCATCACCTTAGTCTATCGATTAAATTGCACACGTTCAATCTAACGATTGAAATTCAAACATTATTAGAAGAAGAGTTTGTTTAACTATGAAATATTAGATACATATGAAATTTGGTAAAAATGTATGAAGTATACACTATAGAAATTGTATGGCTTAAGAAATTCTTAAATGACAAGCTCGTAAATAAGGCACCCAAAAGTTGTACTTTGGATCTGATAGGGGTCGTGAGACTTG
Organism: Solanum verrucosum; assembly: GCF_900185275.1. Classification (NCBI taxonomy): domain Eukaryota; kingdom Viridiplantae; phylum Streptophyta; class Magnoliopsida; order Solanales; family Solanaceae; genus Solanum; species Solanum verrucosum. Next base: position 9,318,335 of record NW_026020221.1, on the reverse strand, counting down.
TAGAAATCAAGAAATTCATCAATAGGGAGTACATGTGTACTCCCTATTAAAGAGCATCATGTACTCCCTATTAAAGAACATCTTGATTCTGCAAATCTAGCGGCCAATATAATATTCAAATTTAACTAGATTCCATATAGAACCGGTTGATTAAGTATGTTAATTTGATGTACTCGGTCCCTTTTTTATAACATTTCTTTGCTTTTCTTCTGCCTTATTCACCTGACGATGTGGGATAAGTAAATATATCGGAGACTACATTTTAATAAATTTTACTTTAGCGGAGAGTCTTTGAAAACAACCACTTTACCTCCTTAAAGTAGGGCTAAGACAACGTACACACTATTATCACCATATATCACTTGTGAAGTTACTGCATTTGACTGTATACTGATAGTTACAACAACCGCCACCTTAGTCTATCAAGTAAAATCATTGCATATGTTAGATCTAATAATCAAAATTCAAACATTATTAGAAGAACAGTTCATTTGAATTACGAAATAGTAGGATTATTAGTCATTTGGTCTTCATATCATTGTTATTCATAATTTTTGATTGATTTAATAGAATTTCAGCTTACAGTCACCTTTTGTGCTACTTATGTTCCCTGTTAGTTTACTACTAAAATAAATATTCGTCAAACTATCAAAATGCATTGTATTTATTTGCTAGATTCTTTACACATGATACATAAAATGGCATGATTGAGTACCTTAAATTCCTACTAAAATAGGCAATTTTTAAAGATTAATTGTTTCAGAATATAGAAATATTTTATTATGTTTAGATAGATTAAAAAGAAAAGTGTCACATAAATTAAAGTATTGTACGTCGAGAAGAAATGAACTGTCATGTTTCAAGGTATAAGGAGACGTAGCAGCCTGATTATATGGTAGACGTAAAATGGTGTAACCAGTTCCATGATAACTCATATGTTTATTAGCGTCTGTTGTGAGCGAAAAAAATGAAGGATAGTCTAGAGCAATCCTTTATCGCTCCATGACCCTTGAAAGGCCATGGACTCTGTTAGTCACACGTTGATTCCATGATTGCAATTCATCCATGATACGAGCCTATAGAACAGATCTTGTACAAGTAAGGTCAAGCCAATCAATGTTGCTACATTGTAATAAATAAAATAAAATAATTAACTATCCAAGTTTGCATTAGGATTTGAATGTTTTTGCGTTGTATTTTTGGTCTGCTAATTTTGATGTGTAACACCTCAGATTCGAAAAAAGCTAGAAAGACGTCAAACGGACAAGTCATGAACCCAAAATGGACCATGGACCCTCCACGGAGCCCTAGGAAGGCCGTGTAGGGGACCACGGTCCGTTAAAGGGCTCGTGAACATTTTCCAGAATCTGCCCCAGGCATGGGTCACCTAGACGGTGCCCCAGACAACCCATGGTGACTTAGACGACCCGTCTAGTGGGTCGTTAAGTCACCCAGTCAGAAAGGGTTTCACCCCAAGTCACTGTTAAGGACAACGTACGTCTAAATGGTCCGTGAAGCTTCATACGGACCGTGAAGTCATCTGTGAAGGAGACTTATCAGACTTAGGATTTTGGGTCAACTTTAAACAACCATATCTTTCAGCACAAAATGAATTAGGTGGCCCATGACCAATCAAATTAAAGGTTTTTGAGTCCTCTTTCCAACGCCACCAAGTTTACCTAATTCCGAGCCCAAAGTAAAAAAGTTATGTTCGTTTTAGTGAAGCCATGTCGGACAGGGCATCTTCATGACCCATTTGAAGGGCCATCATGATCTAGACGGCCCGTGAAGCCCTTCCAAAGAGGCATTTCAGCAGTTCTAAGTAAGGGCCATATGAGTCTTTTCCCAATTATTTTAACTCAATACTATATCGTTTTACCTTCTACCCTAGGTCCTATATAAGCACTTTTACCCCCCAAAATCACCCAATTCAATTCATTCTCCTAAATCCCTAAACTTGACCGAATTCATCCTCTCCAAAAATCATCTCTCTAGATCAAGGAAGAAGAAGAAGCTAAGGTTGTTCAAGTTCAAGTCTCCTTTCATCATCATTGCTTAGGGCTTCAATCAAGGTATTTAAGGAGTTCATAAATGGATCCAATTCACCCATTGAGTCCCCAAAGTTTCTTCAATTCAAATTCTCACAATTTGATTAGATTTTCACTCAATTCCTGATGGGTTCTATTTGCATGGATTCGATTGCTTTATTATGGTATTATTTTGATGACTTGGATTCAACCAATTCCATGTGAACCCATGTAACGACCCATTTGGTCGTTTTGAGTACTAGAGCTTTTTATTTCATAAAAGACTCTTCTGATAGATTTAAATAGGTATTTTGGACTATTCATAACTACAATTATGAAGTTAGTGGGGCAGTTTTAATAATTAATTTAGTTGGCGGTAAAGAAGATAACATTAAAATTAATAGTGGTCCACTTTTATAATTAGTTACATATAACAATTAGGTAGTAAATAGTCTGTAGAAGAGAATGAAAAATAAAATAAGAAGGAGCCGCACGATTTCAAGCGAATTCGAGAAAGAAACTTCAGGTGACCTTTTACTTTAACCCTTTTTAGTTATATTGAGGATATGCGTATGCTTTACTGATTCATGTATGTAACACTTATTAAAGGCTATTGAACTGAGTTTGGTTGCTGTAGCGGTGTAATTAGTTTAATAATTGGTTGAGGAGTTAAAGTATTATTTTAATGTAAGTTAATTAAAAAGAAAGAGACAGATTACTTATTCGTTATGTACTCACGTGAACATTGAGTAGCAGTAAGTGAAGTCCATGGTTTAAGCATATGATAATATAGGTTCTAGTTGATTTGTTTTGATAGTTAGGTAATTTTATTCACTGCATTCATGAATCAAAGTCCTGATTTTTATCTATTATTATTTTTTTTATTTTTTTTTATTATTATTATATTATAAAGTGAAGTGTGCATATGTATAGTATTTGTTGGTAGATGAACGTTGAGAGAAAAGTTAGGTCAACCCTTAATGATGTAAAGAATTGAAATGTTAAAATATCTTGATATATTGAGATAGGTAATTGACTATTAGATTGAAGTTGAGGTATTAATAGTAGGGGTGATAATTATTGTTATATAATTAAGGTTGGATAGGAATATAGGATGGATAGTGGTGTTGGGTTGGAGACAAATTTGTCTCCCATTAATGGGTTAATTTCCAGTGAGGTTATGTTAAATGAGTGAGGAAAATTACCTTAGAAATCATGGTAAGATGGGTCACACATCTTTTCTAAGTAAAGATTGAATTGACATGGCTATTCCTCTCTATACTCACGTGAGCATTAATGGAAAATAAGCTAAGGTTATGTTGTCTTGTTTTGTAGCTGGACCGATGGAACTGGAGGAAAATAGTTGAATTTCCTTTTAAGTTTAGGATTTAATTCTTAAATCTAGGCTAGACATATAGTAATATGGGATTTATAGACTCGTTTACTTATGAAGTATGCATACTTGATAGATCGGAAATCATCTGAGGCATTGAAGAAGGGAAAAGCATTGGAGAAGTAGCTTGTCTGACTTGAGTTCTTCGGTGGATGTAGGTTATGGTTTATTCTATTTGATAGATAGACGATTAATAGTGATTCATATGCATTGAGTGATATTGTGAAGTTCTCTAGTACTTGATTGTGTGGTTTTGTGGTTGTGTGGTTTGTGATTGGTCTGAAATCCTGAGACCGTGAAATTTATAATCTTGAACCATCTCTATTGAAGTGATGCCTTGAATAAAAAAGGTTTGATGAAATATTGTTAATGAAGTGAAAAGTGGTGATAATAAATGATAAATTAACAATATTTTGGATCAGATGCCACGAGCCGACATGATATTATTGGATCGAGTGTGACATTCTGACACGGTAACATTAAAGGAAAACATATATATATATATATATATATATATATATATATATATATATATATATAACGTAGTGTACTCAATCACAAAGAACTCAATTCCCAAAATAGCTTGGTTTGGAGGCATGAGTTTTCATGTGTGTTCTTGATACTCTTGACTAATTAACTTTAGTGTTGTTGTCACTCGTTCATGTTGTTTGTTGCTTGCCACCTGCTAAGTTGATTTTATACTATTACTTATTGCATATTGGTTTCTATTTTGAGTTGGCCGATAATACCTACTCAGTACATGTTCCTTGTACTGACTCCTACTTGTGTTTTGTTCGTTTTCTTTTGTGGAGTACAACAAGTGTACCTTCGACTTCGATTCGCCTTCAGCTTTAGCTAGTCTCCAGCACATCAGGTTCCAGGATGAGTTATTCATTTAAGCTCGTGTTTGATATTCTCGATTATGGCATGATGTCCTTAGTTTTCGGACATAAACTATTTTGTTCATTTATTTTGATGTCTTGATTGTCACACCCTAAAACCAGATGTGATGGCACGTGCCCAAACCCCACCGGACACGTCAGCCTAACACCCAAAAACCCGACGATATAGAATTTATAAAACAAGAATAAGATAGAAAGATAAGCGGAAGTCTTTAAATAAACTAAACATAACCCCAGAATTGGTTGTCACATGTACAAACCTCTAATACAGAATCTGAATAAATATACAAGTCTCATAGTAAAGTTCTAGAATAGAACAGAACAGAAATATAGATAACTTGAGGGCACGTCTGGACTGAACCGCTACCTCTCAAGTAAGTCTGGAAGCTCTAATATGAAGATGAGTAATAAGCCGGATCTGATAGAGCTGTCAACCTACACAACTGTGTAGAAGCAAGGGTGAGTACCAAAAGCAACAGGTACTCACAAGTAACACTAAACTAAGCTAAACTAGCAGCTACAAACAACTCCTTTCAATCCCAACCGAACCACCGAAACTTCATTCTAACAGCGAACCAACAACCTATACTACACAATTTATAATCAACAGATATATCCAACAGTATCTCAACATCAACCTCATATCCTCATATAAGAGCAAATAGATCATATATCACATGAAGAGGAGCAAGTAGGTAAAATCCACACACCACAGACAAAGATGAAGTCAAATGCGATGCAAATGCAATAATGATGTCATGTAGTCGTGATGCATGTCTGTCCTAAGATACACATCTGTTGACGTAATCAGACCGCGTTGAATACTCAAATCAGAACCCATGGGGGCCACACATGGACCATGTATCACCGCCGGAACCAGATCCCATCGGCATCCAAATCGCTAGTCGGAGCTAGTCCATCTCATATATCTCTAGCCGGAAATAGTCTCAATTGTGTCTCATATCCATCCATCCTCATATCAGTGTCTCAGAACTCATGCAACAGATAGTTCACACATGGGATGAATAATGAATATGCACATGTCATCAATCACAATCATATCACGATCACATCATAGTATTACACATCATCTGTCTCAATCACAACCATATCACGATCACATCATAGTATTACACATCATCTGTCTCAATCACAACCATATCACAACCACATCATAGTATTACCCATCATCTGTCTCAACATCAATGTCTGTATCAATCATAGCCTACTCATGCTCTTCTATCCCCTCATTATCAGTTATTACATGACTTATTCAACAAATTCAAGTCACATATAACACATTTAGCTCGTTTTATTCCCCATCTTTCAATTACAACAATTTCAATCAACAAATAAAATCCATCCTCAATCCCCATTACTCCCCAACACAACTAGGAAAGTAGTCACGTGTAGTCTAAGAGTTTAACAAAGTTTAGAAGTCACTTGCCTCAAAACACTTCAACTAGTAACTCAAATTTGAGTTTTACCCTTCCGAGCCTGCTCCAAATCACCACAGTCTATTCATAAATGGAAGCCCACAATCAATACGAATCTAACAACACCAATATCGTGAAATTTGGAGAAAAAGGGTAAAATGGTCAACAAATCTCGTTCCGGAAAATATTCTCAAAATCTGGAAATTTTTAGTGAAAAATGTTCCCCAAGAAATTTAGAATCCAATAGTGAAAACCGTTTCGAAAAAGGAGTTGAAATGAGTTCACAAACTCAAATTTTCTATTAAATTCGGATTAGGCAAAAACCCCTAAATTTTGCACTTGAGATCTCAAATTTTGATGTTAAAATCCATAAATAATCGATGCAAATCAAAGATATAAGTTGGAAATAACTTACCCAATGAATTCCTTGCAAAAAACCACTTGAAATCGCCTATTTTCGAGCTTTCAAAGTCTAAAAATGGAGAAATGGGTATTTTCAAGTTGTGGGAAAATAACTACTGATTTTGGCTTTAAAAAAAGAAAAAAAACTGATGTTGTAGCTAAAAAAACACAGCAGCTGAAACAACAATAACACCAAAGTTTAAGTCCCCGTTGGACCCTCGGGATTCGTTTGGAATCTCGTGCACACAAACTAAATATGTACCCCCACTAAATTCGACGTTCTGGACTCAATGGAACCGTTGGAATTTGAATTCGAGAACTCCTTGACCCGAAATTCAATAAGATGCCAAGAAACTAGTTTAACGCCAAAAAAATTCGAAACTCAAACGGAGCGTCTAAAAATTCAACCAAGACTCATTCTAGACTTAGAATCGCCTCCCGAAACCAACGGTACTCTCGGAATTTCAATTTGAGCCTCGGAACCTCATATGTTGACCAAAGTCAACTCTTTATCAAAATTTCACAACTTTAGCAACTTAGGACCTCAATTATTCGTTTCAACTCCAAATTCAACTCCGAAACTTCACACAGACCCGTTTTGACATTCTAAAACTGCCGGAGTCGACGAAAATCCGATCTGAGTCCCGAAACTCCAAATGACTCGAAAAAGCACTTTTTAACCAACTTTAACTCATAAAAAACTCAACTTCTCAAAAACTCAACTTTTTACCAACTTTTCCTCAAACCAACTTTACAACCACAAAACATGGAACTCAGGGCAATTACCGAAAGAGCAAAATAGTCATTTCCACAAAAATTACCAAAATGACCTTTCGGGTCATTACATCATTCACCACTAAAAACCATGTTCGTCCTCGAACATAAAGTAAAAGAAAGTACCTGAAGCCTCGAAAAGCTGGGGATATCGGACCCGCATATCATCCTCGGACTCCCAAGTCGCCTCCCTATCTGATCGATGCCTCCACTGAACCTTCACTGAAACGATGTCCTTGGTCCGGAGCTTGCGAACCTGTCTGTCCAAAATAGCTATAGGCTCCTCCTCAAATGTCAAATCTGGACTCAACTCCAGCGACTCAACCGAAATCACGTGAGACTCATCCAGAACATACTTTCGGAGCATAGAAACATGGAAAACTGGATGCACGGCTGTCAAACTAGGTGGTAAGGCTAACTTATAAGCTACCTCTCCCATCCTCTCCAAAATCTCATATGGGCCAATGAACCTAGGGCTGAGCTTGCCCTTTTTCCCAAATCTCATCACACCCTTCATGGGCAATACCCGAAGCCAAACTCGATCACCCACCATGAACTCTAAGGGTCGAACCCTCCTGTCAGCATAGCTCTTCTGCCTACTCTGGGCAGTCAAGAGCCTACTCTGAATCACACGAACATGCTCCATATCCTCTCTAAGAATATTAGTACCAAGGGAGTCCACCTCTGCTGAATCAAACCATCCAATAGGTGATCTACAACGCCTACCATACAGTGCCTCAAAAGGTGCCATCCCAATGCTAGAATGATAACTGTTGTTGTAGGCGAACTCTGCCAATGGCAAGTGCTGATCCCATCTAGTACCAAAGTCGATCACGCAAGCCCGAAGCATGTCCTCCAACACCTGAATAGTCCTCTCAGACTGCTCGTAAGTCTGAGGGTGAAAAGTTGTGCTCATGTCGAGTCTAGTGCCCAAATCATGCTGTAATGCTCTCCAGAAATGAGAAGTGAATACTGAACCCCTGTCAGACACAATGGACACCGGCACTCCGTGTAACCGCACAATCTGACTAATATAAATCTGAGCCAACTTCTCCGTTGTATACCTCACTCGGACCGGGATGAAATGAGCAGACTTGGTCAGTCTATCGACGACCACCCATATAGAATCATAACCACCCATGGTGGTAGGCAATCCAACTACGAAGTCCATAGCAATTCTCTCCCACTTCCAAGTAGGAATGGGCATCCTCTGAGTCACACCACCAAGCTTCTGGTGCTCACACTTGACCTGCTGACATGTCAAGCACCTAGCCACAAACTCTGCAATATCCTTCTTCATCCCGCACCACCAATAGTGCTGACTAAGATCATGATACATCTTCGCCGCTCCAGGATGAATAAAATACCTTGAACAATGAGCCTCCTCAAGAATCAATCTGATCAAATCACCAACCTTGGGCACACACATCCGGCCCTCAATCCTCAATATACCATCGGAGTCAATCTTAGCCTTCTTGGCTTCACCACTCATCACCTTGTCCCGAATGAGACATAACTTCCCATCCTCATACTGATGCTCTCTAATCTGCTCCATCAAAGATGAACGGGCCTCAATGAAGGCAAACACACCTCCACTCTCCTCAGAAACCTAAAATCTCACCATGCTGTCAAATAACCTCTGAACATCCCGAACAAAAGGCCGCCTCTCAACACTGATCGCGGCAAGACTCCCCATACTAGGAGTCTTCCTACTCAAGGCATCGGCCACCACATTGGCCTTCCCGGGGTGATACAAAATGGTCATGTCGTAGTCCTTGAGCAACTCCAGCCACCTTCGTTGTCTCAATTTCAGATCCCGCTGAGTGAATATGTACTGTAGGCTCCTATGATCAGTAAACACCTCGCAATGAACACCATATAGGTAATGTCTCCACAGCTTAAGCACAAATACCACAGCCGCCAACTCCAAATCATGAGTGGGGTAATTCCTCTCGTGTGCCTTCAGCTGTCTAGAGGCATAGGCTACAACCTTACCCTTCTGCATCAAAACACCTCCAAGTCCAACACTCGAAGCGTCACAATAAACAGTAAATCCAACACCCTCATCTGGCAAAGTCAAGACAGTTGCTGAAGTCAATAGGGATTTGAGCCTTTGGAGGCTCGCCTCACACTCGGGTGACCAATGAAAAGGAACCGTCTGCTGAGTCAATCTGGTCAACGGCGCAGCTATAGTAGAGAATCCCTGAACAAAACACCGATAGTAACCTGCCAAGCCAACAAAACTCCGAATCTCGGTAGGTGATGTAGGTCTAGTCCAACCCTAAACCGCCTTAATCATAGCCGGATCAACCCTAACTCCATCCTTAGACACCACGTGCCCTAGGAAAGCCACTGACTCGAGCCAAAACTCACACTTAGACAATTTGGCATACAATTTCTCATCTCTCAACTTCTGTAGCACGGCCCTCAAATGACAAACATGATCCGCCTCGGTTTTGGAATATACCAAGATGTCATCAATAAACACAATCACGAAGGAATCCAAGTATGGGCGAAACACTCCATTCATCAACTCCATGAACGTCGCAGGGGCATTGGTGAGCCCAAATGACATCACCAAAAACTCATAATGACCATATCGTGTGCGAAAAGCTGTCTTCGCCACATCTGAAGGCTTAATCCTCAACTGATGATACCCAGATCTCAAGTCGATCTTAGAGAACAAGGCTGCCCCCTGAAGCTGATCAAACAAGTCATCAATACGGGGAAGGGGATACTTGTTCTTCACCGTTACCTTGTTCAACTGTCTATAGTCAATACACATCCTCATCGACCCATTTTTCTTCTTCACAAATAAGACCGGTGCACCCCAAGGCGACACACTAGGGCGTATGAATCCTTTACTCAATAAGTCCTGAATCTGATCCTTCAACTCCTTCAACTTAGCTGGAGCCATACGATAAGGTGGAATAGATATGGGCTTGGTGCCTGGCTTCAAGTCAATAGACAAGTCAATATCACGAACAAGAGGAACACCAGGTAGATCCTCGGGAAACACATCAGGGAGCTCCTGAACCACCGAAATAGACTCCATGGCCGGTGACTCAGCTCCAACATCCCGAATAAAGGCCAAAATAAGATAAACAACCCCGGTCAATCATTCTCTGAGCCCGAATATGAGATATGACCCTGTTGGGATACGAACCACTAGTCCCTTTCCACTCTACTCTAGGAATACCCGGAATAGTTAAGGTGATAGTCTTAGCATAACAATCAAGAAGCGCATTATAGGGGGAAAGCCAATCCATACCTAATATGACATCAAAGTCTAACATATCAAGAAGAATCATATCCACCCAAGTCTCATACCCCGATAAAACAACAAGACAAGATCGATATACTCAATTCACCACTAAGGGTTCACCTACGGGTGTAGAGAATCTAATAGGCACAGACATACGATCACAAGTCAACTAAAGGCCGAAAGCAAAATATGTAGACACATATGAGAATGTAGAACCAGGATCAAATAACACGGAAGCAGACTGATGACAAACTGAGACGATACCTGTGATAATTGCATCAAAAGCCTCAGCCTCGGGCCTCCCAGGAAAAGCATAACACTGGGCACCTCTGCCCCCACTCTGTGAACCTGAGGCGCCACTAGCACCTCTACTCGAAGCTCGTCCGCCTACCAGATGCTGGTCCCCGACCCCGACCTCTAGCCGGAGGTGTTGAATCTCTCTCTGGGACCGCGGAGACAGTACGGTGTGGTCCAGACTGAGTCTGATGTGGACACTGACGAATCAAGTGGCCTGGATCACCGCAACCATAACAAGACCTCGGTGTGGATCCTGACTGTGAAGAACCCGAAGTAATGCTATAACCACCTCGACCCGAACCTGGAGGACCTCGAGCTGCTGGCCCACCCTCGATAGCTGGTAATGAAGCATGTACTGGTCTCTGACGTAGGAAGGACCCGCCTCCCCTATGTGGGCCCCTACCTCCTGAAGAGGTACCCGAATACTGACCACCTGTACGGACCCTCTTGGGCCCACCAAAATCATCCCGCTCAAGCAACTCAGCCTCTCTGGCTGCACTCACTATAGTCTGGAAGAAAGCACCCTCTCGAGATGATCTAAACACATAACTACGGATAGTGGGAGTCAAACCCCTGACAAATCTGCGAATCCGCTCAGGCTCACCTGAAATCAAAGTAGAGGCATGTCTCGACAACTGACAGAATTGAGCCTCGTAATCTGCGACTGACATGCTACCCTGCACCAAACTCTCAAACCTCATACGGCTCTCCTCCTGTACACTCCAAGGGATGAAACAACCCTCGAAGGCACTAGCAAACTCACTACACTCCATGGGAGGAGATCCCGCTGGTCTCGAACTCATGAAGGTCCTCAACCACTCCCTAGCGACACCGCGTAACTGAAGGGACACAAATTGGACGCCCCTCTCATCTAACATGCGTACCACCGCCAACATCTCTCGACTCAAGGTAAAAAACTCGTGAGCATCATCAGTCTTAGCACCATGAAACTGAGGTGGTTTCATCTTCTGAAACCGCTCATAGAAGACCTGGTCATCATCTGCCAAGGCCACCTTAAGGGCCGCCGGTACACCTACAACCGGTGCTGGAACCTGTGGTGGCTGAACCACCGGCTCTGGAACCACTGGTATCTGATGCTGATAACCAGGGGCCTGTGCCCCTACCCCAGCCTGTAACCCCGCTGGTATACCTGCTGCACCCTGAGCAAGACGCTCCAATAACCCAAATATCCTATCGAGTCTGTCATCATGAACTGGGGGTGCATGGCCCGCAAGAGCCTGCTCTGCAGCTACTCCAATCTGTGGCTCAGGTGAAGGCTCTCTACCTCGGCCTCGGGCAGGTGTCGCTCCTCTGGCACGGCCTCGACCACGTCCTCGGCCTCTAGCCCGACCTCTACCCCTAGCTGGGGCCTCAACTCTGACCTCGGGGGCTACCTTCCCCCTAACTCCGGTAGCTCTAGTCCTCGGCATCTACCAAAAACAACACGCGATACTCAACACCCACGATAACAACCTCGCACGATAAGAACGGAATGAAAAAAAAGAAGTCTTTCCTAACAGTCTTCATAGCCTCTCGAAGATAAGTACAGACGTCTCCATATCGATCCTCGAGACTCTACTAAGACTTGGTTTGTACATGTGAGACCTTCGAACCTGGGCACTGATACCATTTTGTCACACCCCAAAACCAGATGTGATGGCACGTGCCCAAACCCCACCGGACACGTCAGCCTAACACCCAAAAACCCGACGATACAGAATTTATAAAACAAGAATAAGATAGAAAGATAAGCGGAAGTCTTTAAATAAACTCAACATAACCCCTGAATTGGTTGTCAGATGTACAAACCTCTAATACAGAATCTGAATAAATATACAAGTCTCATAGTAAAGTTCTAAAATAGAACAGAACAGTAAATATAGATAACTTGAGGGCACGTCTGGAATGAACCGCTACCTCTCAAGTAAGTCTGGAAGATCTAATCTGAAGATGAGTAATAAGCCGGATCTGATAGAGCTGTCAACCTACACAACTGTGTAGAAGCAAGGGTGAGTACCAAAAGCAACAGGTACTCGCAAGTAACACTAAACTAAGCTAAACTAGCAGCTACAAACAACTCCTTTCAATCCCAATCGAACCACCGAAACTTCATTCTAACAGCGAACCAACAACATATACTACACAATTCATAATCAACAGATATATCCAACAGTATCTCAACATCAACCTCATATCCTCATATAAGAGCAAATAGATCATATATCACATGAAGAGGAGCAAGTAGGTAAAATCCACACACCACAGACAAAGATGAAGTCAAATGCGATGCAAATGCAATAATGATGTCATGTAGTCGTGATGCATGTATGTCCTAAGATACACATCTGTTGACGTAATCAGACCGCGTTGAATACTCAAATCAGAACCCATGGGGGCCACACATGGACCATGTATCACCGCCGAAACCAGATCCCATCGGCATCTAAATCGCTAGTCGGAGCTAGTCCATCTCATATATCTCTAGCCGGAGCTAGTCTCAACTGTGTCTCATAACCATCCATCCTCATATCAGTGTCTCAGAACTCATGCAACAGATAGTTCACACATGGGATGAATAATGAATATGCACATGTCATCAATCACAATCATATCACGATCACATCATAGTATTACACATCATCTGTCTCAATCACAACCATATCACGATCACATCATAGTATTACACATCATCTGTCTCAATCACAACCATATCACAACCACATCATAGTATTACACATCGTCTGTCTCAATCACAACCATATCACGACCACATCATAGTATTACCCATCATCTGTCTCAACATCAATGTCTGTATCAATCATAGCCTACTCATGCTCTTCTATCCCCTCATTATCAGTTATTACATGACTTATTCAACAAATTCAAGTCACATATAACACATTTAGCTCGTTTTATTCCCCATCTTTCAATTACAACAATTTCAATCAACAAATAAAATCCATCCTCAATCCCCATTACTCCCCAACACAACTAGGAAAGTAGTCACGTGTAGTCTAAGAGTTTAACAAAGTTTAGAAGTCACTTGCCTCAAAACACTTGAACTAGTAACTCAAATTTGAGTTTTACCCTTCCGAGCCTGCTCCAAATCACCACAGTCTATTCATAAATGGAAGCCCACAATCAATACGAATCTAACAACACCAATATCGTGAAATTTGGAGAAAAAGGGTAAAATGGTCAACAAATCTCGTTCTGGAAAATATTCTCGAAATCTGGAAATTTTTAGTGAAAAATGTTCCCCAAGAAATTTAGAATCCAATAGTGAAAACCGTTTCGAAAAAGGAGTTGAAATGAGTTCACAAACTCAAATTTTCTATTAAATTCGGATTAGGCAAAAAACCCCAAATTTTACACTTGAGATCTCAAATTTTGATGTTAAAATCCATAAATAATCGATGCAAATCAAAGATATAAGTTGGAAATAACTTACCCAATGAATTCCTTGCGAAAAACCACTTGAAATTGCCTATTTTCGAGCTCTCAAAGTCTAAAAATGGAGAAATGGGTATTTTCAAGTTGTGGAAAAATAGCTACTGATTTTGGCTTTAAAAAAAGAAAAAAAACTGCTGTTGCAGCTTAAAAAACACAGCAGCTAAAACAACAATAACACCAAAGTTTAAGTCCTCGTTGGACCCTCGGGATTCGTTCGGAATCTCGTGCACACAAACTAAATATGTACCCCCACTAAATTCGACGTTCCGGACTCAATGGAACCATTGGAATTTGAATTCAAGGACTCCTTGACCCGAAATTCAATAAGATGCCAAGAAACTAGTTTAACACCAAAAAAAATCGAAACTCAAACGGAGTGTCTAAAAATTCAACCAAGACTCATTCTAGACTTAGAATCGCCTCCCGAAACCAACGGTACTCTCGGAATTTCAATCTGAGCCTCGGAACCTCATATGTTGACCAAAGTCAACTCTTTATCAAAATTTCACAACTTTAGCAACTTAGGACCTCAATTCTTCGTTTCAACTCCAAATTCAACTCCGTAACTTCACACAAACCCGTTTCGACATTCTAAAACTGTCGGAATCGACGAAAATCCGATCCGAGTCCCGAAACTCCAAATGACTCGAAAAAGCACTTTTTAACCAACTTTAACTCATAAAAAACTCAACTTCTCAAAAACTCAACTTTTTACCAACTTTTCCTCAAACCAACTTTACAACCACAAAACATGGGACTCAGGGCAATTACCGAAAGAGCAAAATAGTCATTTCCACGAAAAATTACCAAAATGACCTTTCGGGTCATTACATCGATACTCTTAGACTTAGTATTTGGAGATTAGATGTCCTTGATGTGATGAATTTCAGGTTTTGGGGATCATATGTAATAGACTTTAGTGGATTTGTGTTTCTTACATTAATAAGATTTGAGCTTCCGCATTATGGTTAATATTTTGTAAGTTGAACGATAAATATAAGTTAGGGTTGAATGCATTGGTTCGCCCACCTAGGAGGTTACGTGTGGGTGTCACTCATGACTCATTTTGGGTCATGACGACCCATACATTGATCTATGTATTTTGACTATATATGAACCCTAATTTACATGAATTTATGAAGAAGCTTGAAGCTATGAATATGTTTTATGAAATTATGTATGTTTTTATGAAAAGTCATGGTTATGACTCAAGTAAGGTTATAGATAAAGATATATATATGTTCTATGAAGCTTGGCCACATGACATGAATGACATCTAGATTTGCCCTCAAAGCTTTTCAGGCTATTTTCCTAAATTAGGTTTGGATTAGTATGGTATCCGGATATGCCTTCAATGACTATAAATCATGCTTTCAAAACTATTTCCATTAGTAGCAGGGCATCTCTAGCATGAAGTGAATGACTATGAGCCTTAAAAGCTATTATAAAAAGATCATGGGTGGTGAAAGGTTTTCTCACGCATGGTCTAAGGAGTTATCCTATGATGTTTCTAGCTTGGATTGGTTGGTTAATTGTACATTTTCCTGGATGATAATATGACTTTAGCTTGGATTTATTACTTGATGTGCCCTTCCATGGATAATAAGACAAGTTAAGATTAAAGACTATTCCGTGAGATTTATGCTTAACATCAAGAGGATATTGAGATAGGAGCTCTCTCGTAGCTTGAGGTCGTTTCTAGTAGCAATCTCCTTATCTCATACATATGTGCCCTCATAGGATGATTGTCTTAGATATACATTAGCTAGTGGATCCACGTAAGTTAGAAGTTTATAGTCTTTACCTTGGCAAGTAGGACACCCCTTTTCGGTGTGGGGCAGATATTGGATTCCATGTTATAGCTCACATGGTCTACATGTCGGTCAACAGTAAACTTCACACAAAGAGAACTAAGTTGATTTCTAATGTTTTATGAAGCTTCCTTTATGATTTAAAGATGCATTGACCATGTTCATGTTTTATGAATCTTCTTAAGATATTTTACTATGTTTTAACTTGGTCATGCATTCCATGTTTTCGATTATGTCCATTTATGATCATGCCTTATGTTTTATTGCATTCCCCTCATACATGATACATTTCATGTACTAACGCATACTTTTGCCTACATTGTTTCACTAATGTAGGGTTTGACGACTCTTTTCCTTCCGTATGTTGCTAGTGTTCACTTTAGTGGATTTGAAGATTAGTAAGTCCTCATGTTTCGAGGACCGGACCTTTTATTGCTTATTATCTTTACTTTTCCGTATTGCATGTGATGCGTCCCAATCACTCTTGATGTACTAGATGGCTTTGAGACTTATGTTAAACTTCCGCTTTTTCCAAACTCTTTATGATATAAAACTTTCTTTTGAATTCTTTAAATTCAACTATCTTGTGATCTATGTTAAATGGCTGGTGTAGGCAGTGGCGGAGCTACAGTGCCCCGAGGGTGTCCAACTAGACACCCTTCATCAAAAAATTATACCGTATAGATAAGTAAAATATTACTTGAAATGGATAAATCTAACACTTTGGAAACCCTTGACACAATGAGACTCTGTGGCCCAATGGTGTGAGGCACTCCTATTGAGCCCACAGGCGTGGGTTTGAATCCCTGCAATTGCATTTGTTTTAATTATAATCATTTTTAATAGAATTCTCCTATTTTATTATTACTCTAATTATTAACTTGCTCCTTTAATTGTCTAAGGTAATTAAGTTACTTTCTAAATAATAGTTATTAAATTTGTTATTTTTCATCAAAACGTTTCTTAATTATGAATCTACACTTAGTAGCCAATTAATTTTTCAATGAATTTGACTTTTTATTTTGTTTCATTAAAATTTGAAATAAAATTTAAATGTAATTATTTAATTTATAGTTAATAAAAAAATTCTAAACTATTTCTAAAAGCGAACGAAAGAACACCTCGTTTGATTGTGCTTCCATTATTCATGTCTCATTTGTTGTCGTCACTAGAAATTAGTGAAAGCTTGAAACGTAAAAATGATTTCATTTTAAGCTAAGTATCCCCCCTCCCCTTTTTTCTTTGTTCATTCATTTCATATTAAATAAACACAAATATTAAAGCAAAATATTATGCAGTTTGATTTTTAAAATTTTGGAATATTTATTCCTAAAAAAAAGTACTATTAATATTATGTAGTTCAATTTTAAATTTTCCAGTGCATCCATTCATTAAAAAAAAATTATGTAATACTTGGATACCCTTAATAAAATTTCTAGCTCCACCACTGTGTGTAGGGCCTCTGGGGTTCTATATGCCATGTCACATCTAAGGTATACTTTGGGTCGTGACATGATGAAAAAAAATATCTAATTTTTTTTTGTATATTTTTTTTTGTTTAAAAGAAATGAAGAGAAAAAAATGGTTTGTACCTATGAAGAAATTTAGAAAAGCAAACCATTTTCTTCTTCATTTCTTCTACAACAAAAGAAAAGAAACTAGGTGAGCACCTCTCCAAAGTGCGATGGAGGTTACCAACCTAGGCCATGGACCTTGTTGATCGTCCATTAACCCTGTTCAGATAAGTATGTTTCTTTGTAATTGATCTTGACCCTTTTTTATAGTGTCTCCTTGCTACTCTTCTGTCTTATTCACTTGACGATGTGGGATTATAATATTATTTGCCAAGAACACGGTATTGTATGTCTATAAAAAAGAGCAATTAACATCCTCAATGTACGAAAGAAGTAATACGTGCCTAATTTATACTATTAATTACTCTTGAAGAATAAAAAACGCTAGATCACATCATTAAATAATAGTAGTAAATTCATATAGTGTTCAAAGACAGATTTAGAATTCAAATTTGACAGGTTCAACTTTTTAAAATTCGATCATTGAATCTATTACACTTTTGGAATTACGGATTCAAAGTTTAGAATTTGCCACAATTTTAGAAACTTTTAGATAATTGTACACCTAATTGTGTCAAAAATGTTGAATTCAGTTGAACCCCTAACAAATCTTCTACATCAGCATGTGATTAATTAAAACAACAACATATAAAGAGTTCATAGAGTTTAACTTGTTTTGAAGATTCAATGTGAGTGAAATCAGCAAAATAGTTAAGGAAATCTATCACACAGCTACTCAAAAGAAACAAATGAGAATATGTTTTTTCTTTCATAATCCATCTCTTATATTATTTTGACCATAATATAAACGATAGTCATAAAGAAATAGTACAACTTTTATATGAACATCCTTTAAGGAATACATAAGGTACAACTTCCAGGATGTTGAATGATTTTCATAGTCTTTTATAATTTGTCATAAATCAGTTTGTGAATAACAAATGTACCAAGAGCTTATTTTTATTCGAAGAAGATCGTTTACCAATATTGATTCTAAGAAGAGGTGGATTCTAAATTTTTAAGTTTAAGGATTCTGAATATATTATTTATACATGGAAAAATGTATAATACATTGTACTAACAAAAAGAAGAATTAAGAAGTCTATCAGACAACCATAAGACCATCACAACCCGATGGACCAAGCTCTGAACGATTCTCTACGACTCCATCATCTGGTGGGCAATGGTGATTATTAATCACGATCTAGTCTCATATGCCTACCATGGTTCAACTAGATTTTATGTCTCCTTAGAACTCAAGGATAAGGTGGTTCGAGCCTATAGAACAATTCTTGTTCAAGTAATAAAACTACACCAAAAATGAATTTTAGTGACAATTAATAAACGATAATAGCTTAATTGACACAAAATATATTTTTAAGAGGCAATTACTAGTGACAATTACATTTTAGTACTATATGTACATATCGCTAAATCCAACTTATCGATGTGGGAGACTAGACGCAAGGAAAAAAGAGAGTGAAGTATTCAATTCTATCAACCTATTTGTTTATGTTTCTTTTCGTTTCAATTTTTTCATGTTGGTTGATATAGATGTTTTGCAACTTATAGTAATCATTAATACAATTGTAAATTTTAATATAAAGATCAAAGCATTTGTATTTTAAAGTTTCACTTAGAAGAACGAGGTGACTTACAATAGGAAAAGATATAAATTATTGAGAATGTGGTGCTCAATTAATCACAAACCTATAAATGAGATACTAGAAAAAAGTTGTACTTTGAATAGGGTAGGGGCCATGCAAATGCAAGCCCCGCTGTAAAAAATTAGGACATAGGATCGACCACTCGGATCGTCCTTAGGAAGGCAATCTTCCGAAGTGCAATGGAGGTCACCACCCTAGGCTATGAGTCTTCTTGATCACCCATTGACCCTGTCCATTGGTGAAGGTAGTTTCTCTATTGCTCTTGGTCTTATTTTAGTATCTCCTCATTACTCTTGTGTCTTCTTCACTTAGCGATGTGGGAGTAAGTCGGGATTTTGAATTAAAAGAAAAAGTTTGAGAATTAAATTGTAGTGACTCGAGTTATTTTAATTGAGTATAAGTGACAGTTATTTAATTAAGGATTAAGGGATTTTGAGGGATGTGTGGGAGGTGGCCTCAGGTTTTTAAATTGAAAACAAAAACCACAATAAACTAAAAAATGAGGGAACCCAAAATGGAAAAAAGAAAAACTCCTCCTCCTCCTCTGGTAAGTAAATTAATAGTTCTTTGATTGAATTATTCATCAAGTGTACCTGATGTAACACCTCCGAAGTTGAAAAGTTGGGAAAGGAAAGAAAAGTGTAGAAAATTCTCTGAAGTAGAGTTCTACGAGACGGACCTACGGATCGTAGGAAGTCCTACTAGCCATAGGAAGTGAACTGAGTTTTGGAATTTCAAGTTTTATGATGTTTGAGCCACGAATGAACATGACGAATCGTAGGATTTTTGACAAGTCATTGATGACACTCGTAGGATGGATTCAAAGATTTGATCTAAGACCTCAGCCCTACGTAAGGGTTTGGAGGGTCGTAAGTTATTCTACAGGTCGTAAGATTTTCTCGTAGAACTGATCTTAACTTTGTTAAATTTTGGAGCTGAACTTGTGTCCTAAGGATGAGGACTACGGACCATAGAAAATTTGACTGGCGGTAGAATGATCTCGTGGGAAGTAATTGAATTTTTTAGTTTCTGAAGGTGGTTCTACGGTTGACCAAGATGGACCGTAGGAATTCCTACGAGCCGTAGGTCACAACCGTAGGGTTGTCCGACATTTATTTCTTAAGGATATTTGAGTCTTTTTATATGCATCTAGTACCTATACTATGTCGTTTTGACCCTTATATCAAGACCTATAGCTACCCTTATACCCCCAAAGCTTCCGCAATTCTCTCATTCACTCAAACCCCCAAATCTCATCCACAATTATCCTTCTCCAATTCTCTCCCAAGGTCCAGAAAAAGAAGCTAGGGTTCCAAATCATGTTTCCTTTTCACCATTGGGCATTAAATAGAAAGGTTTTTAGGGCTTCATCAATGGGTTTCATTCACCCATTGAGTCCTAAGGTTTCTTAATTGTCCAAGTCTAGTTTCAATCCAATTGATTAGGTTTTCATTCAATTCTTCATGCGTTCAAATTATGTTGATTCAGTTGTTCAATTTTGATCTTATTAGGATTGTTTTGAGTCAATTACATGCTTTCCAATTGTTTTCACATAAACTCATGCACTGATCATGATTTTGACTATGAACCCTAAAAGACATGAATTTATGTAGAAACTATGAATCTATGATTGATATTTTCATGAAGTTATGCATGAATTATAAAAAAGAATGTTTTATGAATTAGGTTGCTTTAAGATGAGCATCAATGAAAATATAAAAGGATTTTCTCACATACTAAGGAATCATGGTTTGCTGAAATGTTTTCTCACATATGCTTGATTTAAGATTTAATGAGCTACTTTATGATGTTTTAATCTTGAATTAGTATTTGAATTGTGATTTTCCATGTATGATGATATGTTCATAAAAATGACTATTCCATTGGGATTTAACTTAGCACCGAGAGAACTTTGAGTTAGAGGCTCAAATAGAGTAGTCTCTAGTAGGAACCTCTAGTTCCAAAGTATGTGCCCCCGTAGGTTTTCCTTAAAATGGCCTAGCTAGTGGATCCACATACAACATATGATATGATACAGAGTTCTACCTTGACAAGTAGACTCTCTCTTCTCGATGTGGGGGAGTTACATCAGATTTCATGTTATGGCTCTCATGGTTTATTGTCGGTTAAAGCTAATATCCATAAATTAACTAAGTTGTCTTGAAGATTTATGAAAGTTTTTCCTTATGATTTTAAGATGCATTGATGATGAGTGGTAGATTTGCACTCATTTAAGGTCCATCTAGCTCAATAATTAGTATCCTCAATGCCTAACTTTGTCCTTTTCTAATCAAATGTTGATGATTTGCAGCTATGATGGAACTTGGACAAGGCAAGGATTGATGTGTGAAAAAATGGATAAAAATACAAAAAGAAGTGCAAAATGAACACTGTTGATCGCCTAACATGAAGGGCGCATCGCCAAATGAGCATGACATCGCCTAAGTTGACAGTGTATCAAGTCATCCCTCAAGGTGAGTCAGCGATGGGATACGAGAAGGTTGATTCACCCAAAGACACAAGGCAAAGTGAGTAGATATCGATGAAACTGACAGTGTTGGTAGAGAAGATGGTAGGAAGTTCGACAATTCGCCAAATTCGGAAAAGCGAAATCTAAAGGGATCGCTTAGTGAAACTCAAACACATGAAGCTTGCAGGATGAAAAGGACAAACCAAAATAAGAAACATGATTCGCCGAATGCAGTGGGCGAATTGAGTATGTCACCGAAAATGACACAGAACTACTTTTTGGGGAAAATTTTGGAAAACTATAAATAGTCCAAATGAGAGAGAAAGAGGGGTGAAAAAATTGAGAGAAACACTCTGACTTTTCAAGAGAGAGAAATATTTTTCATTGAGCAAAAAAATAATTTTAATTATTGAATCTTTGAATTATAAACTTAAATTTGGGAAATTGAAGTGGGATTTGAACTGGATCTACTATTAAACACTCAATTTCATGCTACCCATGGTTACTTTCATGCAAGATATAATTTATTAACACTTTGTAATGTCTGGCTAAAATTCCAAACTCTTGGGGTGTGATTATGGGGTTGGGGTTGATTTAATTTAGTGGGTTTGTTGAATTGCTCTGTTTGTGACTGTTAATTACAAATTTGACTGATTGTTGGGTGATTAATTCATGAATTGAGGTGGCCAAATTAATTCTAGCTCCGATCAGTTGATGCTCGAAAGAGATTAATTAGAGTGATTAATTAGTTCAATGCTAGCAATTTAGGTTTGATGTCTATGAATTGCTTGAAAGAGAGGTTATGGGTCAGATCTATTTGCCCTATTCTTGAAAGATTGAATAGAGTAAGGGATTGATTCATTTAGAAATGACAAATAGACGATACCGAAAGGAGATTCTATGCAAGAATGCTTTACAACTTGTCTTGTCTTTGTCCTAATTAAGTTTTATTCTGCTTGTCTCAGCTAAACCTATTTGTTGCCATAAACTGGTATTCCATAAGTGATCTTTATCTTATATTTATCACAAGACAAGAACTGCTCAACTTCCTACTTCTCATATCATTATTCCGATGCATTTATTTGGAGGTAATGAAATTGGTGTAATAGTAATAGTAATAGTGAGATAGTATAAACCTCAATTACACACAATTTTTCTTTTAAAAAATCAAATCACATTATTTAATAATATTGAATTTTTTAACAAATAATATAATCATAAGTATGGGTTACACACGCAAAGCGCGCACCCGAAAATTAGTAATAAACATATAAATGTGAGTACTCATCTCATTATGTTCCAAGGACTAACAACTCACAGTCTACTGTAGGAACCCGCTTGCAATCACAAATAAGAATCCACTATAATATAAAGCCTTTTAAAAGTAAAAAAAAAATTATAGACATTATTGCTCCTCTTGCTTCTCGTATTTACAATAGCTTGAACGTTGTTGTAAAAAAACTTATTTACTAATATAAAGATTTGAATTTAGTTCAAATTTATTGCCTAAATGTTATGTATAGTGTTGGAAAACTATATGCACAACGGAAACAGACCATAATCATACAACTTACATGAATAATAGACAACACATTGTTTATACTAAAACAAGTACAATCATGTTAGGGCATATAAACTTTCTGAATTTAACTTCAGAATTACCTCTTGAAGCGTGAGCCAATACCTTCAAGTGAATCCACAAGCTAGTCGACAATCTAGAAACTTCAAGCAAATTCATAAGCTAGTCCACAAACTAGACCACAGTTCTACGGTCTTCTACAGTAATCCCAAGTTCACTTCCAAACCCTCTCAATACTTGGGTGGACAAGTATTTTATGGAAAAAATTATTTTTCAAGGGTTACAAGAATCTCTATTTATAGAGATTTCTTCTTAGTCCAAGTAAAAGGAATACCATGTCTTTCCTTAGAATAGAAAGACATGTACATCTCCCTTTCCTTAGAAAATAAAAAGTCATGTCCTTCTTCCTTTCCTTAGAATAGAAAAAGTGATATACTTCTCCCTTGCCTTAGAACATAGAAAGATACATACTTCTCCCTTTCCTTAGAATAGAGAAAGACACATACTTCTCCTTTTTCCCTTTACAATAAATTCTGAGTTCTAGATAAATATGGGCACGGTAGGGACCACAAAATTAATTACTGAGGCTTCCTATTATGAAAATAATTTCAAATAATTAATTTCAATTATTCTTACCATAATAAATTACAAATCATTCCACTAGAAATTCATAATTGCACTCCTCTATTTATATTTTGAAATTCCCCATATTAAGATTACAGATACTAATCAATAAATTAAATTACTGACGAACTTAATTCAATGATTAATTTCCTTTAGAGCATTGCTTAACTTATTTCATGTGTCGGATTCTTAAATCCACTTGCAAGGTTTGACACGATGAAAACTTTTAAGCTTCTCAAAAAGGCATATCATCAATCTCTATACCGAGACATGGATTCCATCAACTAACTTATTATTTCACCAATATATATTATCATCATCCAATCTACTAGGAATATTGACCCATCTTAGAATCTCACCATTTAATAAATCAAAACGATGATTAACATATACAGATCATAATATATAGTTATATCATGATTAAGAATATAAGTACATTTAATAGTTTAGAGAATATGCTTTTGTCAATCAGTCTAAAGCAACTATCTCTACTCGGTCTCGTTCAATACATACAAAATGCACTAGCACAAGAAGTTGGAACTATATCATTCCCATAATCAAGATAAACTACATATAATCTTGTGCTACAATCATCCCGATGGCATGTCCAATTTCCATCTTAGATTGTGAACAAAAAACACTTTATACTTATAAGAACCGATGATTTAATCCTCTGTGTATAAGCTTAAACTCTATACACTAAATCATCTACTATATAAGTAAACAAGCACCATAAACGAATATATGTTCTATTAAAATAAATAAATAATTATTCTATAATAAATACTATATCTAAACACGTGGTTAATAGTATATATCCCAACAATCTCCCACTTAGACTTTTAACTATCACGATTGTTATAATGTACTATATCTAAATGCATGGTTAATAGTATATACCCTAACAATCTCCCACTAAGATATTTAATCTTGAAAATTATTAGAATACTATTTTTAAACACATGATTAATAGTATATACCCTAACAATCTCCCACTTAGACTGTTAACAATGCATTTACAACTTTCACAAATATTCCTTTTATATTTCTTATCAAAAGGATCTTACTAAGTTATTTTCTTATGCAACTTCGTCTAGTAATGTTGAGTCGTAACTTATCATTTTTGTATTAGATCTTCAGAGGTTTATCATGAAAGTCCTCTTAAATATACAAAATCAATCAATCTTTGTTATGATTCTCCCACTACGACTAAGTATTACTACAATAGTCACACTTTCATGTTCTTGAGTCTTAATATTTTCCTCAAAACCTTTTGGTAATGAATTATTAACTACTTTTCATGTATTGTTCTTTAATTTGTCCAACATCACTTGCACTACTTGAGGTAGTAGTATTGTTATGTCTAATAACGTTTCTCCCACTACGTAAATGCAATGGAACGTCAATTCTGACATACCAGTTAGATGTTCTTTAGTGTCTGAATTTACAACTGACTCATATGTTATTTCTTTGTTGAATCCCTGTAAAACTAGTTTACTTCTAGGAACATGGTTTACTAAATGATCCTTTTCTAGAAATCAGACAGTTGTGTTAACAATTGTCTTATTTTCTTTAGGACACTATAATAAACCTTCTTTCATTCTTTAGGATATCTAATTAACACACACATTCTATTCTTAATCCCAATTTTCTTATTCTCCCACTCAGCACATGTGCTGAACAATCCTATAACTGAACATGTCACAGATTAGACTTACGTCAAATCCAACTAGTTCTATAGTTGTTCAAGGAACTGATTTGAAAGAAATTGAATTCAGAATGTGATATGTAGTTATTAGAAGCTATCCCAAAAGAAACAAAATAACTAATAATAAATCAATAATTAATCTTATCATCTTCATAAGAGTCTACTTCTTTTCTCTTCTACAACAATCTATTATAGAGTGTCTGGTGTAGACAGTTGAAATGCAATTATTCTATAAGATAAGTGACTTATGAGCTCTGCAGAGAGGTTTACGTCACTACAATTAGATTGCAGTGACTTTATATATTTTTCATGATGCTATTTTCATGTGTCTTAAATATTTTGAGTTTATCAAGACATTTAGACTTACAAAACATCAAAAAAAAATATCCATATCATGAGTAACCTTCTTGAAAACTCAGAATACTGAAATTCACCGCTTGCCCAAATGCTCATTTATTACACAAATCAGAATAGATTAATTATAACTTATCAGTACCTCTTTTTCCTTTTCAAGAGGAAAGGTCTCTTAGTCATTTTTCCTTCTAAACAAGACTCATATGTTGGTAGTGACTTCACTTTCAATGAACCGTTATGTTCATCCATTAACCAACCTCAAAATTCTATTCAGAATAAATGACTTAGACACTAATGTACAGATAAGTTTCATTCAATTTAAAAGATATTTTTCCTTATGAGACAGATTAATATAATTCAATTCATGAGAAATAATACTAATAAAAGAATCACGCATCAATATACCACAAGAAATAAAATATTCATCAAACTCAATGATAGGAGAGTTACAACCAAAAATATTAAATACTCATATCTTATCTTGTTAGAAACTGAAAATAATTTCTTCTAACATAAGGTACATGTACAATGCATTCTTTGAATTAATATCTTTATCTCTACCAAAAGAAGAGCTTAAGTAGTACTAAGTGGGTGTGTAAAGTCTATTGAGAATATGAGATATAATACTTTAAAGAGATCATAATATTTCGAATAATCCTAAATAACAAAATTTAGGGCTCATTTATACATA
Source organism: Solanum verrucosum (assembly GCF_900185275.1). Lineage (NCBI taxonomy): Eukaryota > Viridiplantae > Streptophyta > Magnoliopsida > Solanales > Solanaceae > Solanum > Solanum verrucosum. The sequence continues at coordinate 9,291,908 of NW_026020221.1, read as the reverse complement.
TATATCCATGCATCTCGAATAGCCAATCGATGGGATTGGAGAACTACTCATGCAATACACATGTACAATGACGATTATTCATTCCATAAACTTTTACAGACCTAACTCAGATAGAGAGTCTACTGTTAGTTTAAGTCAAGTGAAAATCCCCTAGTTACATTGACCCAATCCTATATTATTCAGTTTAGGAGAGTTAATACAGATTATCAAAACTAGACAATTAAATACATTGTGACTTATGTCAATTTCATCCGATAGGGAGGAAGGTCTAAGCCAACACATAAAATTAATACTTCATTACTATTTAATCAAGTATGATCAAAAACTCATATAACGATAAAAAAAAATAGTTTCTTACTAGGTCGTTCTTATGAATCTATCAAATTTCAGATCAATCAGAGTTCTTTTTTTTTTCGAATTTCAAAACTATGATCAATTTGGTTGAAAACGTTGTTTGGCCAAAGTAGAATTTAAGATTTTCCCGCTCAGTAATTCCTTATCATATATCATCATTTTGTGAAATAGATACACAAATTAAGAATAAAGAACGAAATTCTAAAATTCCAAAAGAAAAGCATGTTTATGTATACATTGAATATTAAAATTCAAAAACACACCTCATAGATATCAATGCATCTTGAACAATAAATTTTGATGAAAAAATGACTACTCATGCAACATACATATGTGGTGTCAGATATTCACTTCAACAAATTTAGAACAAAAGCTAACTCAGATGGAAAGTATATGTTATTTTTAGTCAAGTGAATATCATTATCCGTAGATCCATTGATCCAATCAAATATTACTCAGTTTAGGAGAGTCAATACAGATAATCAAAATTAGAGATTAAACTTTAATGACTTGTATTAATTGCATCCGTTATGGAGGAAGGTCTAAGCCAACACATGAACTTAATACTTCACTAAAATTTAGTCATGAAGACCATAGAGAACAAACTCTATCACCTCTGTATCATAGTCGAGTAATTTTCATTTAAATTAATTGTCAAGATACAAAAATATATAAAAAAAATAACTTCATCTAAACGACCTCAAATTGTCAAATCACTTCATAACTATGAATATTTTTAATTTGACTGTTTCTGATGAACCTACTGAATTTCAGATCAATAGAGTTTTAAAATAATATTAATCTCCAAAGTTATGATCAAATTCAAATTGAAACGATTTAAGAAAATTAATCAGATCCATATCCTTATCATATATCAATTCATGTTAACTCATCATGTGTAATCATGTACCACATTTAACATAAATGAAACTGATATAAAGGATTATATTATCACATTTTAATTCCAAAGAGTGACTTAAAACCCATTTTAAGGGCCTCAAAACTATAACCACATAGCAATGAGTATTTCTTACTAGTCCATCACCAATGAACTTACCAAATTTCAGGTCAATTGGAGTCTATAAAAATATTTCCAAAGCTATGACCAAATTCAAATTCAAGTGGTTTAAGTATCTTTAGGAATTAAAACAATATGACTTTATCATATTCAGATCAAATTTTAATCTGACAACTACCTAAAACCCATCTAAATAATTTTCGATGGAACCAACAAATTTCAAGTCAATCAGAGATCAGAAAATTCATGACCACCTAAAATATGACCAAATTTGAAAAACAGTCATTTTAGACCATAGTTAAAAAATTAAAATAACATGATTTAGATTTTCATTCTCTTTTTATAATTATCTCATGAGCATGAAACATATGTTGTGTCATTCCTTTGGCTGAGGCACTCAATACCTTCTTATAATAAATTATTCTCTAAATTAATACACTTGAGAATCCAAGATATTATGTTTCTCTCTTTTGACTGAAAACCTCGATATCTCTTCTCATGAATTAATTAAGCATTACTAGTATTTTAAGGTAAATCAACATTTATGTAAATAAATATTTACCACTAATATTCACGTAGAATAATTTATACTTGATGAATTGAGGATGTTCTAATGACTCAAATACATAGATCATTTTAGTGAATCCTATTTATTAATCATAATTCTTAATTCATCTATTACAAAATATATTATCACATGTATAAAGTCTAAAGAATTTTCAACGATTTCAAATAAATAAATCGCTTAAGTGATAACTATTTATTAACCAAAAAAATTCTTAATTTATACAAATTGATATATATGTAATGAATAACATGCTCAAATAATTATTGAACAAAAAGAGAAAAAAAATCAATTGACCTGAAGAGTGACTACCACCACCACTTAACAAGGTTTGGAGTCAACAATTAGTCAAGAACAAAATTTATAAAGTTGAAAAAAAAATTCACAATCAATTCAATAATAATTTGTTCATCAACAACCTCTATGATTCCCTTTCTTATCAAGCTTTGCAAATTTGATGGATTAATAAGAAACAACCCAAAAAAAAAATTGCAACTAGCCGCCAAAAAAAAATCAATTACATGTGCAGAAGTTCGTACTTTCATTTATTAAATAAAACAAATCCATTGAACTTTAACTTTTCTTTTAACTGATGAAAAGTTTTCAATTTGGGTTCCATTAATTTAAAAAACAAAGGACTTCAAATAATCATTAGAACAAATGTTTACTATTGTTGTCCATTCCCACATGAAAGTGAAAAATTGTCGCCAACACATTTTGCCCTCTTGATCATCTCAAAATTTAAGAGCGTATGTACTTTAGTCAACGAATCAAAAATCTTAAAGTTTCATCTGATTCATCTTTTTTCGCGATAAAAATATATTTACCAACCATGAATCATACATACAATTGCACATACATATATTTTAGGTTATCCATAAAGATGTAAGTATGGCTCTGATACCAATTGTTGGAAAACTATATGCACAGCGGAAACATACCATAATCATACAACTTACATGAATTATAGACAATACATTGTTTATACTAAAACAAGTACAATCATGTTAGGGCATATAAACTTTCTGAATTTAATTTCAGAATTAACTCTTGAAGCGTGAGCCGATACCTTCAAGTGAATCCACAAGCTAGTAGACAAGCTAGAAACTTCAAGCAAATTCATAAGCTAGTCCACAAACTAGACCACAGTTCTACAGTCTTCTACAGTAATCCCAAGTTCACTTCCAAACCCTCTCAATACTTGGGTGGACAAGTATTTTATGGAAAAAATTATTTTTCAAGGGTTACAAGAATCCCTATTTATAGAGATTTCTTCTTAGTCCAAGTAAAAGGAATACCATGTCTTTCCTTAGAATAGAAAGACATGTACATCTCCCTTTCCTTAGAAAAGAAAAAGTCATGTCCTTCTTCCTTTCCTTAGAATAGAAAAAGTGATATACTTCTCCCTTGCCTTAGAACATAGAAAGATACATACTTCTCCCTTTCCTTAGAATAGAGAAAGACACATACTTCTCCTTTTTCCCTTTACAATAAATTCTGAGTTCTAGAAAAATATGGGCATGGTAGGGACCACATAATTAATTACTGAGGCTTCCTATTATGAAAATAATTTCAAATAATTAATTTGAATTATTCTTACCATAATAAATTAGAAATCATTCCACTAGAAATTCATAATTGCACTCCTTTATTTATATTTTGAAATTCCCCATATTAAGATTACAGATACTAATCAATAAATTAAATTACTGACGAACTTAATTCAATGATTAATTTCCTTTAGAGCATTGCTTAACTTATTTCATGTGTCGGATTCTTAAATCCACTTGCAAGGTTTGACACGATGAAAACTTTTAAGCTTCTCAAAAAGGCATATCATCAATCTCTATACCGAGACATGGATTCCATCAACTAACTTATTATTTCACCAATATATATTATCATCATCCAATCTACCAGGAATATTGACCCATCTTAGAATCTCACCGTTTAATAAATCAAAACGATGATTAACATATACAGATCATAATAGTTATATCATGATTAAGAATATAAGTACATTTAATAGTTTAGAGAATATGCTTTTGTCAATCAGTCTAAAGCAACTATCTCTACTCGGTCCCGTTCAATACATACAAAATGCACTAGCACAAGAAATTGGAACTATATCATTCCCATAATCAAGATAAACTACATATAATCTTGTGCTACAATCGTCCCGATGGCATGTCCAATTTCCATCTTAGATTGTGAACAAAAAACACTTTATACTTATAAGAACCAATGATTTAATCCTCTGTGTATAAGCTTAAACTCTATACACTAAATCATCTACTATATAAGTAAACAAGCACCATAAACGAATATATGATCTATTAAAATAAATAAATAATTATTCTATAATAAATACTATATCTAAACACGTAGTTAATAGTATATATCCCAACAATCTCCCACTTAGACTTTTAACTATCACGATTGTTATAATGTACTATATCTAAATGCATGGTTAATAGTATATACCCTAACAATCTCCCACTAAGATATTTAATCTTGAAAATTATTAGAATACTATTTTTAAACACATGATTAATAGTATATACCCTATAATATATATATCATAAAATATATCACATAAAAGTATCTTTATATATACAATTTTGTAAAACTCATCTCGCGTAAACAATTAAACATAAATGTCAAAATAGAAAGCGTCTGAAAACCACAATTACAAAACAAGGACCAAATTAGTCTGCATTTACTGTTATACTTAAACACATTTATTATGTTTGATAATTTCAACTTTTTGATAAAAAATTTTAAAATGTTGTTTCCGAGATTGTCATGAGATGACATGATGTTTGATTGACAAAATTGGGATCAACTAGTTCTACGTTAGGGTTAAGGAGCTTCCTAACATAAAAACACATACTCATCAACTATGTACTTTAACCCAAATAGATTTATCTCAACCTTATTGTTTGACAACCTATGACCTTCAAAAGTAAAAACTTCAGTCATTTATAAAATTTATTATCTTCTCACCCATAACCAAATCACATTCAACATACACTCTCATCCCATTACCCCATTCCACCCTCTAATATTTTCCTAGATTAGACAAAGATATTTTTAAAATACTATTTTTTTTATTACGTACTCAATACTAAAGAATAAGTAAAGAAGTTTAATTATTTGCCTTTGTTTCAGCTTTCATTTAATTATACATGGTTCTAGATATGAATGGAATTGAAGTGGAACACATCGTAATAAAAATATAATAACTTCAAATAATGTAGGAATAAATTTAGACATTTATAAAATATACTGGTTAGAAATCTTTACCCAAAAATTTCCAAAAAAAAATGTATCACTAAATAATCGAATTCCCAGAAAGTTAGAAGTAGAGCCGTCAAAATGGGCTTAAGCCTATGGGGCCGGCCCAACCCTACCCGTTATTGGGATAGGGTTGGGATAAGATTTTTCAAGCCCATTTAAAACTAGAGCTTATAAGCCCGACCCATATAAGCCCTTGGCCCTTGAGGCTTGATCGGGGATGGGCCGGGGTCGGCCCATGGGCCAAAACTTTTTGTTTAAGAGTAATTTACAATAATCTCACTAGTATATAATCTAATTATTTGAATACACGCTATGTTGTAATATTATGAATCTTTGTATCCAAATACATGTATCTCAGAATATATGGACTCAAAATTAGGTTAATTTGTTCTAGATACACTTTATCTAAGTAGATTCGCATGTATCTAAGATACTTATACAAATCTTGCTCCCTCGCCTCCCTCCCATCTTGCTTTTCACTCTCTTATCTCACTCGTGTATCTGGTATGCGAGATACATGCTAGTTACACTGGATTTTTGCTAGTGTTTTTGAAACAACACCATTATTTGTCATATTTGATTTGAAAATCATCTCATTTTCTTGATGTTATAGAATTATAAGTTTGAAAAGAAAAAAAGAAGGGCTAGCCCACCCCAGCCCTCGGCCCTTCTAGGGTCGGGTTGGGTTGAGTTGAGCATTTTCAGGCCCTACCAAATGAAGGGCAGGCCCTCCCTCCCCAGCCCTTCAAATTCCTTGGCCATCGAGGCTTGGGCCGGCCCTTTTTGACAGCTCTAGTTAGAAGTAAGAGTTTCAGAATATCACTATAAAAATTTAAGTTTAAAAGAATTTAATAGCAAAACTTAAAATAGTAATCTTTACCCAAAAAGTTCTCAGAGACAATTCATATCAGTATTAATGTGATCTGTAGTTACTCTCTGTTTTTCATTTTGGTGATTTATTTATTTGTGCATATTATCAACTATACTATAATCTTGGCATGCATATGATATTTAGTTGTGTTAATCGGTAGAAAATCTTAAAAATAATGATCAGGTCGTTGTTAGTGTCATTTAACTAGAATCCGAGAACTCTAAGATTGGAGTATCACGACCATCTCATCTAACTCTTGGTTTGTTTCGACTTATTTTTATCTTATGACTTATTTTTTTTTATTTCTTTTAAAAAGAAAAAATAATACACCTAATATTATAACTCATGAAAATGTTCGCACCTAATTAAATATAAATAAAATATTGTGATCAATGTTTATTGGGATAAGTTTTTCAGCTGATCTGATATCTAGTTTTGTGTTCGGTTCTATTGGGACCAACAACTCCATTACTATCTCCTGAATGAATCTGGTGTGGAAAATATGAGTGCTTGTCACAAAAATATGTATGACCTTTACTATTTTTTAAAGCTTCTGCGCCTACGAAAATATGTAAATTAATTTGCTACAATAACAATAAATAATTACCCAATATATATAATCCCACAAAATAGGAATTAACATAAAATTGCTACCGATCATAAAATATAAAAGTGATGCATATGGTCTATAAAGATTTACTTGAGAAGACGCGTCATGTGAGAGGATTAAATCTGACATTTTTTTTTTCTTTTTCATTTTAGGTTTCTCAAATCAGTGTCCGATATCCACAATTGGGGCCCAATTAAATTTAAATTCACATCAAAAAGTCTCAATTAAAGACCCCTCTTATATGCAGGGGCAGCTCTATGCTTTGTAAAATAAGGCTTCGGCCTTAGGCCTCCAAAATTTGGAGGACCCAAATTTTTATCAAGAATAAATTATGTGTTAAAAATTTTATAGAAAAAATTGATTATTTATGATTAAAAGTATAATATTTTAAAAATATTATTTTACCCACTTTAACATCTTTTGTACTTTATTAAAAATAAGAATTAATCATGAAAAGTGTTGAACAAAGTGAATTACAAATTCTTTTTTATTTGTTTTTAAATTTTAGCTTCAAACATTACAACAAACATATTAAAATGGGGTATACCAAGTCATCAACTTCATGAGATTCTATGGTTCTAACTCTTACCTTTATTCAATATTTGTCAACTTATTACTTATAGAAATAAAATTTGAATAAATATGTATACGAAGTTTGTTTATATTTTAGGCCTCAAATTAAAATTTCGCTTTAGGCTCCCAACTACGTTGAGCCGCCCCTGCTTACATGGATGGCAACATACTCAGGACTCGAACTTCAGCTTTATGTTTCTTTTATTTAGTGAGGTGTGACGATCTTTTTTCTATGAACATTGTAACAGGCCAGATGTGAAAAAAATAACAGGGCAAAAGATAAAAGAAAAGAGTCCAGAATAGCTAGTGACTAATGCAACTAAATACCGGCAAGATTACAATAAATAAATAGATGATAATACAGTTAAAATAACAATTCACCAAACTTAAAATCACATTACTGATGACATAACCCAAACTGGCGGACAGATTAAACTTGTTGATTCTCCGGGATAGAAAGATTCAAATTTTACATCTTCCAAATTATAAGCACCCATATCTTTTCCGGCTCCTCCTTCTGCAACTCTGTCATATCCTAACCAATCATCCGTAAAATATATATGATTAGGCTTGATTCCGTCAAATTTAGAAGAGTCAATGCAACTTGCCCAATTGAGACCCAAGAAGATTGATGAATATCCCAAGGTTTTCATTTCCTCCTTCAATTCACCTTTGATTACGTCTAGATCAAATTTTACATCTTCCAAATCGAGGTCTCCAGGTCGCCAAATTGCCAAACAAGAGGCAGGTCCATAATGATGCACCATGAGTACATAATCTGACGTAAGAGAAGGATTGCCAGACAAGACACCCCCCTGTCTATGCAGCTCCAACGATTTCCTCCATGTGGTTCTTCGAAAGCACCGGGATTATGAAAAGTCAACATGGCTTTTCGGGAGGGAAGGTGTATTTTTTTGCGAGAGAAAGGGTGCAATAAATTCATCTCTCCAGTATCATTGACCACGGTGCAGAGCCATCCCCCGGATGGTAGACACTCTGAACCTCTGGCTTCGGGGAGAAATATGGGAATAATTTTCTTCTTGGTAAGAGAATAAAATTCTCGATAATTGGCACCCAGCATAAGCAATGGAAGTTGGGGCGAAAACACATTGAAATCTTCCTTTATAGTTGAAATTCGCCACCAGGTGCAAACAGCATGAAAAGCAATGAATCTTCAATCACTTTAACACGATTTGCAATGTGAGCAATAACAGCGTTGGGGAGTTCTGCCCAATCTGCCATAGTTTTAAAAAGGAGAGGGATTGAAGGAAAATATTTTTCTCACAATGGAAAATACCTAGCAACATCCCTATTATTAGGCTAAAATCCTATTTAGACGTGAATTAAATAAATATCAAATTCTAAACATATTTGGTTTCCTACTCTAACTTTGAATTATTCTATGACGTCCAATTATATCATGGGTTTGTCTTGTCAAACTCCTTACCGGAATTGGAATATAATTTGCACGGCTATGTAAATGTCATTAGGCTCTATTTTTCTCCTTTCAAAGCTATGGCAGACTGGGCGGATTTGCCCATCGATCTCCTTGCTCTGATTGAAAACCGCATTGAAGTGCTTACAGATTTCATTGTTTTTACTTCTGTTTGTACCTCTTGGCAAACTGCTGCCCCCAAGGATAAATTTGATGCATAAATTCTATTATGTTACAGCTCGTGGCAAATTCCGGGTTTTCAAAGTTCCAGGGCCAACCGGCCTATCGCTCTCCTCTGTCAAAAGGTACCACTCCCAAACCAAACCAATTGTTGTAGAGCAACACTTGTTTTATTGGTCTGAAGATATATTTCGTCAGCAGGGGATCACATAGTAAAATTGTGGATTGTGGATTGTGCCTATTGTCTGGTGTGGTGTAGCGCCTTAGATTTCAATAAAGTGAGGTTTCAATTAATCATATGCCCTTGTTTTTTTATTCATAAAAATCTATTATCAATAGTTTAATATATTATTATTATATTAAAGAAAAAAGGGTAAGAACTTGATGATCGTGTTAAGGTTGGTTTTAATGTGGATCGTGTCCTTTTTCTCGTTGGTGATTGGTCACAAATGGGTGGTGAAGGAAGACAGTATATGTTTTCAGTATATAATTGAATCTATTCATTTCAATAGAGGAAAACAATTTGTTGCAGCCGCCAAGTAATTAAGGACATTCTCCTTAGTTAACCACTTAACCTTTAGAGTCATGGTCATGAGAGAGTTTCTTTTTGGTCTAATCCATCGGTGCCCTCGTAAAGTTGGCACTAATTTTCACTTGGACACCTTAACTAAGCTTTGTTCATTTTAGACCCCTCATGTCATACTGCATTGTGTCATTTTAACATTTTTTTAATATTCAGTCAAATATATAAGGTGTGTGTAACACACTCGCCAATGACGTGTCAAAGTGACAAATTAAGTAAAACCACGTGGCATATATATTAAAAATAATTTTAAAATAATGATATTTTAGTAAAATGAAGAAGTAGCCAATGACTAAATGACATGTGGAATTTTTTACACAAAAAAATAAAAAAATAAAATAAAATAACCCGACCCCACCAAGGTCATCTTCTTCGCCCCACCCACCCCAACTCCTCCCCACCCACCCAGATCGTCTTCTCCACCTCTGCGCACCTTAACCCCAACCCCCTTCGCCACCCATATTGTCTTCTCCACCCCACCCATCGTCTTTTTCAAGATTTTCCGTTGCCCTTCTTCTTTGCGACAACATGAATCGTGGCCTTTCTAATGGGCTGAAATTTTAATTTTTATTTTTGTGAAATTTCTTCGGGTTGAAATTCATTTTTTTTGTCTGTAGCATCATCAAAAACTATTTCTCCATGGAAGGAGTTCAAGTTTTGAGAGATGGTGGCTGAAAAATGAGGAAGAAAATGAAAAAAATAATAATTAAATGAGCCTTTCACGCGCTGATATTAAGTGTATTACACTCACTATGCCATGTCAGTAAAAAACGTCAAAATGACACAACGGGACATGTCATGAGGTGTCTAAAATGAACAAAGCTTAGTTAAGGTGTCCAAGTGAAAATTGATGTCAACTTTAGGGGGCTATCGATAGGTCAGGCCTTCTTTTTTTAGGGCATTAACTGTTCAAACAGTTAGAGATACATGTCCTTTGTAGTCATATGCATTTTTATGTGACAAGTTATCAGTTTAAGTTAGTTTTCACTTAGTTGGGCAACAATTCTTTGTTCACACCTATTATCTCTCTCTCTCTCTATATATATAGGGGTATTGCGATCTTCTCATATGTGTATATATATGTGAGATAAATAATACATAAATTGAAAATTATAATTATTAAATAGGATCTACGAAAGTGGTCTTTTTATTTAACTTATTAGAGTATTTTCAATACATCATGTATAAATTGTCCTAAGTGAATATTGGTGGTGAATATTTATTTGCATGAATGAAGATTTACCTTAATATGTTAGTAATGCTTAATTAATTCATGAGAAGAGATATCGAGGTTTTCACTCAAAAGGAGAAAACGTAATATCTTGAATTCTCATATGTATTAATCGAGAGGACAATTTGCTATAAAAAGGTATTATGTGTCTTAGCTAAAGGAAAGACACACAATATGCCTTATGCTCATGAGATAATTATTAATAGAGAATGAAATTTGAATCATGTTATTTTAATTTTTAACTGTCTAAAACGATTATTTTTTAAATTTGGTCATAGTTTAGATGGTCATGATTTTTTATGACCTCTTATTTGTCACGATCCGAGCCTACACCTTGGACGTGGCCGGCACTCGATAACCATTGTCAGTCCTAGTGATCCCCCATCCTGGCTGACTACAAGCGGAAGACTAACTCAAGCATCCAAAGCTTAAAACTGAATAAAATTCATTGAACTCAATTACAAAGCTTTAACTCAAATGATTAACTCTGAATAAAATAGTATATTCAACTCACCAGAAATAGGAAACTCAAGTCTTTAAAACATTTAACAAAATAAATTAAACAGACTTCTCAAACTCTACTGTCTATCTATGAAGCATCTACTATTACAGAAGGATATCGGGACAAGACCCACGACATCTCAAAACTACTAACTGTAAGATAAAGGTGAAGTCCTCCAGAATATAAGAAGGCTCACCAAAGCTGACTGGAATTGCAAGTGGTATCAACGAAGCTCCTTTTGATGACCCTAGCTACCTGTATCTGCATCATGAAACGATGCAGGCCAAATGGCGTCAGTACATGAAATGTACGAGCATGTAAGGGGAATTCTAAAACATAAACATAAGTTTGAACTGATGAAAAAGAAACATACTTACCTCTTCTCTTCTCACTCAACTCAAACTCAACTCAAGAAATACTCAATGAGACTCAAAGGTACTCAAACTTACTCAACTCAGAAGTACTCAAGGATAAGATACTAAACTCAGTAATAAGGTACTCAACTCAATGAAATAGGGATCAACTCAACAATAAGATACTCATGTCTAGATATTCAACTCTGGATACTCAACTCAAGATAAAGCAACAATAAAAGATGCAATATATGGAAAGCTTTTAAAACAGTAGATAGCAACTCAATGTATTGAAGAATACAGGAATAACTCAGTTTGTATATAAAAATACAATATAACTCTGTGGGAGATTCTCTAACTAACAACCATCACTATGAGCTATGTGATGATACAACGTCTAGCCCACACTGCCAGAACTCTCCTATACCTTTTCAGGGTATAGAACCTACTACTAAGTGGATCCACTAGTCTATGCTAAAAATCATTAAGCAATCATCTAAAAAGTATGACCCTTTCTACCCACATTGGCTACATGGTTTAAGAAAACTTTGAGTTATCTGAACTTGTCCCCATATCGTTGCTCAATACTACTCCCACAATGTAACTAGCTCATATGTTTAAAAACATAACTCTTTCTGTGGTTTGAGATTATTACTCAAAAGTCTTTCTCTTAAAAGAGATGGTACTCAGAACTGCTCAAAAATTCTTTGGGAAATTGGTGTTTTCTCTCATCTTAAATGTGAAAATATTTACTCTTGGGAATACTTAGTTCTCATATATCATTTTAAAGAAAATAAACTCAACTCTACTCTTTCTCATCTCAAGTGCTCAAGTCTTAAAACAAGTTTAGAAAAATTTGTAAAAGACTTCTCAATATTGGGTTCATGCCGAATTATGGACATGAACAACTCAATTCAAGGTTTTCAATAACCATACATAGAACTCAATATTCAGAACTCAAGAACTTCAATGATACTACTCATTTCGAGAATGCTCAACTCAGAGGGTTCATGCGGAAATTATGGGCATGAACAATTCAACTCGAGTACTATAGTTCCATGATTAGGAATATAATCTCAAAAGGGCTAGGAACTCAATACTCAAGACTTATAACTTGAAGATACTACTCCTCTCAAAGATACTTAAATTATAGAGTCCATGTGAAATTTATGCGCATGAACGACTTGACTCAAGGGTCTACATAACAATATGGAACTCGTGTATACGACTCTTCTCATTCTCATACTTACTTCCTCAAAACTTAGCTCAAATCGACAGTTGATCACAAAGGATTCATAATTTAACTCAAAGACTCTCTTAAACTTTACTCTTAACACTTTCTTCAATTTGAATTATGAATTCAAGAGTTTTGATTCATGATATGAAGGATCTCGATGATAATGTAGACTCATGAATACATTATCCTCATTCTCATACTCACTTACTCGAGTCTTGAAACAAGTTATTAGAAATTGTAGAAGACTCCTAAAAAAGACTCAAAAGGACTTTCTCAAAATACTCGAAAGAACTTTCAAGACCTAACTCTCAACTCTACCTTGAATTTGAATTATGTATTCAAGATTATGATTCATGTTATGAATGATTTCTAGATGTTTAGAAGTAGTTTAGAGTGTTTAGAATCGATGGGGCTTGAAGGTACCCTTTTAAATGACTCAGACACCTAAAACGACGGAGAAGGGATGGGGGGAAGGCGACCCAAGTGCACTGAGTGGCGCAGGGCGCCAGCCCTCATCCTACATACAAGTGTTTCTGGCCCACTGGGGCAGTGCGCCAGCCCCAGCCCAGAAAACCCCGACGACTTTTCTTTCTCATTTTCGGACCCTAACTCACCAAGAATCGAATGGTTTCTTCCCCAATCACTTAGATTCGAATACCCAACCTAAGTACACACTAATATACTAAAAAACAACCCTCAAACTCATACAATTATCTCAAGAACTCATTAAACCCATCCTAATTCAAGAACGGAAATAACACTTCAAGAACACTTATCAAGAACTCATCAAGAACTCAACTTTATCAATATTTATGGATGGATTCGAATATTTAAATCATGATTGGCGTGTGGTAAACGAATCCAACACTATGAAAACTTACATACCTCTTAAGGATCAACCATTTGGCGAAACTCCACAAGAAAACTCAAGAATCTCGACGAACGTCTTGAACACTTCCTCTTTTATCTTCTTGAACTCTCTTATAAAACCCTAAGCGTATATTAGGATTGTAAAATTGAACCAAATCAGTTTAGACTCCTAAAACCTTACTAAAAATGAATTAAATCTGATTGGGTAAGGAAAGGACCAAAATACCTTCACATTTTCGGGTAACTTTTCTTAACTGGGCAGCCTGACTACAAAAGAGCATATATCACTCATCCGAACTCAAAACTTAGCAAACTCGGTAGCGTTGGAAAGATAATTCAAAGACCTTTCATTTGATATCTTATGGTCCACCTACCACATCATGTACTGAAAGTTATAGTCATTTGAAGTTTACTCAAAACTTAGAAGAACTTAGGAAGGACTTGAATGAATTTCTATTTAGTTCTTTTTGGAACTCAAGGTGCTACATCTAGTGACCTTAACACTTAAGAAATTTTAAATTCCTTGGTAAAAATCCTACTCAAACGAAGGAAGGTTCTATTCTTAGCTCAAAAATTTTCTGGGGTGTTATATTATTGACTTGAAATTTGATGGTATCATTGAAAATTGTTTAGATGAGTTTGGGATAATTTGTTGGATGAAAATTTGATTTGAATATGATAAGATCAATCTTTATGGCAGTTATGTTTATGTTAAATTTGGAACATCATTATAAATGGTGATTTAACATGAATTGATATGTGATAAGAATGTAGGTCATATTGTTTTAATTCCTAAAGATGCTTAAATCACTTGAATTTGAATTTGGTCATAACTTTAGAAGTAAAGATTTTTTATAGACTTCAATTGATCTGAAATTTGGTAAGTTCATTGAAATGACCTAGCAAGAAATACTCATTACTATGTGGTTATGAATTTTGAGGTCGTTAAACTGGTTTTAAGTTGTTCTTTCGCATTAAAATGTGTTTTAGCATAAAAACATTTTTATATCGGTCATTTTTATGTTAAATATGGTACATTATTACACGTGATGATTTAACATGAATTGATATATGATAAAGATATAGATCTGATTATTTTTCCTTAAATCGTTTGAATATAATCTACATTTGATCAGATAGCTTTAGAGATAAATTTTATTTTTGAACTTTGATTGATTTGAAATTTGGTAGGTTCATGAAAAACGATCAAATTTAAAATGCTCATAGCTATGCAGTGATTTGGCAATTTGAGATCGTTTAGATGATGTTTTTAGATATCTTTTTGTATCTTGAAATTGAATTTTAATAAAAATTACTCAATTATGATATAGTGGTGAAAGAGATTGTTCTCTATGGTATTCATGACTAAATTTTAGTGAAGTTTTAAGTTCATATGTTGGCTTTAAACCTTCCTTCATATCGGATGAAATCAATACAAGTCACTAAATTTAACCTCTTGTTTTGATAATTTGTATTGACTTTTCATATTTGAGTAATATATGATTAGATCAATGGATTTAGGGATAATGATATCCACTTGTCTTAAATTAACATATACTCTCCAACTGAGTTATCTTTTGTTCTAAAATATTTGGAGTGAATATCCGACACCACATATGTATGTTGTATGAGTAATTATTTTTCATCAAAATTTATCGTTCAAGATGCATGGATATCTATGAGGTGTGTTTGAATTTTAATATTCAGTGAATACATAAACATGTGGTTTTTGGAAAATAGTACTCAGATAATGTAAAATAGATTTTGAAAGTTTGTTCTTTATTCTTGATTCGTGTATCTATTTCACAAATGATGATATGTGATAAGAATTACTGAATGAAAAAATTTCAAATTCTATTTTGGCCAAACAATATTTTCAACTAAATTGATCATAGTTTTATAATTCGAAAAAAAAAACTCTGATTGATCTTAAATTTGGTAGATTCATAAGAACGAACCAGTAAAAAATATTTTTTTTATTGTTATATGAGTTTTGGATCATTTTTTATTAAATGGTAGTGAAGTATTAGTTTCATGTGTTGACTTAGACCTTTCTCCATATCGGATGAAATTAATACAAATTACTATGTATTTAATCGCTAATTTTGATAATCTGTATTAACTCTCCTAAACTGAGTAATATATGATTTGATCAATGTAACTAGAGTGATTTTCACTTGACTTAAACTAACAATGGACTCTCCATCTGAGTTAGGTCTGTATATGTTTATGAAGTGAATAATCGGTCATTGTACATGTGTATTGCTTGACTAGTTCTTCAATCTCATTGATTGATTATTCGAGATGCATGGATATATATATATGTGTGTGTGTGTGTGTGTGTGTATAAAATGAACCCTGAATTTGTTATTTAGAATTATTCAACATATTATGATCTATTTAATGTATTATATCTCAAATCCTTAATAGACTTTACAGACTCACTTAGTACTACTCAAGAATTTCTTTCGATAGAGATAAGACATTAATTTAAAGAATGCATTGTACATGTACCTTATGTTAGAAGAAATTATTTTCAGTTTCTAACTATATAAAGAGATGGATACTTAATATATTTTTCTTGTAACTCTCCTATTATTGAGTTTGATGAATATTTTATCCCTTGTGGTATATTGATGCGTGAATTTTTTATTAGCATTATCTCTCATGAATTGAACTATATTAATCTATCTCATAAGAAAAAATATCTTTTAAATTGAGTGAAACTTATTTATACACTAGCGTCTAAGTCATTTATTCTGAATAGAACTTTGAGGTTGGTTAAAGGATGGACATAAAGGTTCATTGAAAGTAAAGTCACTACTGAAATGTGAGTCCTGTTTAGAAGGAAAAATGACTAAGAGACCCTTCCTCTTAAAAGGAAATAGAGGTACTCATAAATTAGAATTAATATATTTTGATTTGTGTGAACATTCAGGCAAGAGGAGATTTTGAGTATTCTGAGATTTCCACAGAAAGTTACTCATGATATATATTATTGATGTTTGTAAGTGAATGTCTTAATAAACTAAAAAAATTTATGACAAACAAAAATAGCATCATGAAAAAATATAAAGTCACTGTAATTTGATTGTAGTGTCGACGTTTACCTCTCTACAGAGTTGATAAGTCACTTATCTAATAGAATAATTGTATTTCAATTGTCTACACCAGACATTCTATTATAGATTGGTGTAAAAGAGAAAAGAAATAGAATCTTGTGAAGATGATAAGATTAATGATTGACTTATTTGTAGTTGTTTTATTTCTTTTGGGATATGTTCTAAGAACTACATATTACATTTTGAATTCAATTCCTTTCAAATCAGTACCATGGATAACTATAGAACTAGTGTGAATTTGATGCAAGTCTAATCTATAATATGTTCAAATATAGAATTATCCAACACATGCGCTGAGAGGGAGAATAACTAATTGGATTTAAGAATTGAATGTGTGTGTTTAATTGGATATCCAAAAGAATGAAAGAAGGTTTATTTTATTATCCTAAAGAAAATAAGGCAATTGTTAACACGAGTGTCAGATTTCTAGAAAAGGATCATTTAGCAAATCATGATCCCAGAAGTAAACTAGTTTTATAGGAACTGAACAAAGAAATAACAAACGAGTCAGTTGTAAATTCAAATGCTCAAGAGCATCTAACCGATATGTCAGAATTGACATGCCATTGTTCCATTGCATTAGTGGGAGAAACGTTACTAGACGTAAGAAAACTACTACCTCAAGTTGTGGGACTGATGTCAGCAAATTAAACACACTACATGAAGAACTTGTTAATATTTCAATATCAAAAGGTTTTGAAGAAAATATTAAGACTCAAGAACATGTAAGTGTGATTATAGTAATAGTATTTAGTCGTAGTGGGAGAATCATAACTAAAATTGATTTATCGTGTATGCTTGAGAGACTTTCATGATAGAACTCCTGAAAAAAGTATACTCTTGGAGGGTTTCATGATAAGGTCACTCAAGATCTAATGCAAAATCGATTTATTACGACGAAGTACTACACAAAATTGCATGCGAAATAATGGTAAAAATTCTTTCAATAAGAATTAAAAAAATGCCTGTGAAAGTTATAAATGCATTGTTATGAGTATAAGTGAGAGATAATTATTGTTAGGGTATACTATTAATCATGTGTTAGAATAGAATTCTAACAATTTTCAAGATTAAATATCTAAGTGGGAGATTGTTAGGGTATATACTATTAACCATGCATTTAGATATAGTACATTATAAAATTGTATGGTTAAAACTAAGTGGAGATTGTTGGATATATACTATTAACCATGTTTAAGAAATAGTATTTATTATAGAATAATATTTATTCGCTTAATTTTTAATAGATCATATATTCGTTTATGTGTTACTTACTTATATAGTAGATGATTTAGTGTATAGAGTTTTAGCTTATATACAGAGGATTAAATCATCGGTTCTTATAAGTATAAAGTTTTTTGTTCACAATCTAGATGGAAATTGGACATGCCATCGGTACGATTGTAGCACAAGATTATATATAATTTATCTTGATTATGGGAAGGTATAGTTCCAACTTCTTGTGCTAGTGCATTTTGTATGTATTGAACGAGACCGAGTAGAGATAGTTGTTTTAGACTGACTGATGAAAATATTCTCTAAACTTTAAATGTACTTATATTCTTAATCCTGATATAACTATTATGATATGTATATATTAATTATCGTTTTGATTTATTAAAATGTGAGATTCTGAGATGGTCAATATGCTGGTAGATTGATGATAATAATATATATTGGTGAAATAATAAGTTAGTTGATGGAATTCATGTCTCGATAAGAGATTGATGCTATGCTTTTTTGAAAACTTATAAGTTTTCACGTGTCAAACTTGCAATGGATTTATGAATCTGATACATGAAATAAGTTAAGCAGTGCTCTAAAGGAAATTGATCTTTGAATTAAATTCTTGAGTAATTTAATTTATTGTACTGTAATCTTAACATGAGAATTACATAAGTGTTTCAATGGGGAATTTCAAATATAAATAAGAAGTGCAATTACGAATTTCTAGTGGAATGATGTTTTATATTATGGTAATAATAATTCAAATTAATTATTTGAAATTATTTCCATAATAGGAAGCATCAGCAATTAACTTTGTGGTCCCTACAGTGCCCATATTTAACTAGAACACAAAATTCTATTTCAAACGGAAAAAAAGGGAATAACGGTTGTTTCTTATTCTTCAAGCTAAACGTGGAAATTGTCACGACCCAAACCGTCGTGATTGCACCCACACTAATCCTCCGATGGAAAAATCACTACTACAACCCAAACCAAGCAACTAAACCCAAAACTAAAGCATTAAGGATACGAAACAAGTTAAATACTAAGGAAAGAAATAGGGAGTTTCCATAAACTCCAAACAAAGGTCTATCAACTAAACAAATGCGGAAAATATACGTAGAACCTGAAAGTCAATGTACCAAAACATCTGAAGTTCAACAAGTCTAAACAAAATGGATCACAACCTCAAACTAAGAACAAATCCACTAACTAGAAAGTCAAGTCTGAAATGTGGACATAGACGAAAGGAGTATGGGCATCCTGCAAGAACTAGCTCACCCTTTGAATTCGAACAATGTCAC